>NC_092876.1:215836527-215986527 GCF_028372415.1 Notamacropus eugenii
CCCCCTCCCCAATCACAGACTGATTTCTCCTATTTTGCACCCACAGGCAAATCTCTGGGGCCTCCAAACTCCCAACACTCTCCCACTTTCATCCAGTGATTCTCATTCACCCCATCTCCCTTCCACTGACACTTCTGTCCCACTATCCAGGCACTAACTGAAAACGCTAGCCCTCAGTCCGTCCTTCTTCTATGACGTTACCGGTTGGTTAGTTTCTCCCACTACACCTCTGATAAGGCTTTGGAAAGCCCAGGTTACCCCCTTTGTTGGCATTTTCAGATTCTAGCTCAATACCTGCTCTTAGTTCTTGAATTTTGCTCTCACTGCTCCTTCAGCCTGATTTATTTCTTTGGCCCCTTTACTTCCCTCCATTCTTTCCAAGTTTTCTGTACTATTGATTTAAAAATTCAACTATCTAGTGCCTGCCTTTCATGTGAAGACCCTTTTCTCTTTCAATAGACAGAACAATCCAGATGTTTCTTTCTTGGTATCTTCCACCTATTTAAAATGTTAGGGATTTTTTCTATGATGAAGTCATTAATTTAGACAACAAATAGCAAGCATGTGTGTGTGTGTGTGTGTGTGTGTGTGTGTGTGTGTGTGTGTAGATAGAAAGATATGACTTTAAGATTTCTAAAATGGTTTACCTCATTTGATCATCACAATAATCCTTTAAGGTAGCTGCTATAATTATCCCTATTTAATAGAGGATTAGAGAGATCAAGCAACTTGGCCAGGGTCACATGGCTAAGCATTTAAAGCAGACTTTGACTTCAAGTTTGCCCTACATTCACTACCAATCCTAATGTCTCCATATATATGTAGGGCACTAGACTAAATGGCATTCACCGAAGTGCTTAATATGTTGGCCAAAGCATTTAATTTAGTACCAGGGAGTTACTAAGGGAAATAGAAGGCCATTGGTTTCATATTTGGAACTGGAATGCAAACTCTTGGAATTACATTTATTTTATTAGAGTCTGATAAAGTTAATTAAATTTTTTTAAAAAATTTATTTTATTTTAAAATTATTCTTAAAGAAAATGTCCTCATGGAACACAGATAAAACACTGCCTTTTTTTCAGATTTAATGTGCATACTAATAACTTTGCTGGAGTGACTTCTTATTTTCGTATTTACATTAGCAATACCTACTGTCTGAGAGTTCCATTAGAGTAGTAACAGGCAAGGAAGGTTGAGAATTGTATTAGACTTTTTTTTTTTCTGTTTAATCTGTGCAGTAGCACACAGCTGAAGTAAACAGCTGTGTAATCTGTAATCTCTGGTACACAGATCAAGCAAACATTGTTTCAGGGAACCAGAGGACTTCAATAGTGCCATGCATTGTTTCAGATTTCCAGGCTACTTGGAGGGCAAACTTTGGTGTCTGCCACAAACCACAGTGACGCTTGTATTGCTCTACCAATTTTCCTCTCTGTAAAAATGTGCTTTAAGAACATGATAAGATTGTACTCAAATACTTTTTGACTGCAAACTTCATTTCCCTGAATTTTGGCCCCTGTGACTGATAAATCACTGCACCAGAATATTCTAGTTTCAGAATATGAGGTAGGGAGGGAGAGAGAGAGGGATGGAGGGACAGAAAGAGAAAGGGAGAGAATAAGTATATCTATATTTATATCTATGTATGTATGTATATGTATATATACACATATAAAATATACATTTGTGTGTATTATATACACAAGCATATGTATAAGTACATATATATATAATATACATATATGGGTACTACACACACATACACATACACACACACACCCATATATAAATCCTACTAGGGAAAAATAAATGTGTGTGTGTGTGTGTGTGTGTGTGTATCTCCTACTGTCGACATTGTTCTAAGAGCTTTACAAATATTATCTCCTCACAACCATTTTGTGAGGTGGGTGCTATTGTAATCCTCATTTTAAAGTAAAGTAAACTGAAGCAAATACAGATTTAGTGACTTGCCCAGGGTCATACAGCTCATAAGTGTGTAAGGCCAGATTTGAAATCAGGTCTTCCTCTTATGTTCCTCATGAAAATAGATTAATTATTCTTCCCTCTCTCTCTCTTTTTTTTGTTTTAGGTAGGGGGAGGGGAGACAAAATATAGCATTTAATAAAAACAATATGAATAAAGTAGTGGTGGGCACATGGTATGCAGCCATTTAATTTGTCATTTCACACCTATTTACATTGTCTTTTATGTCAATCCAGTGAATTCACCTGTGTTGGGAATTTCTGGTATGGAAACTCCTTCCACCAATGTAGATAAGCCGTTGACTTGTAGATTATAGTATTAGAATGAGACTTACTATTTACTGTGTCTGTGGCTACATAGTTGGTATGTTTCATTAGATGGAGTAAAATCCTTTTTCCTGAGTTTAAGGTGGGTACCCTATCTGCTAGAAAGACTAACTTGCTACACATTTACATAGCACCATAGAGTGTGCTTGAGCAATTAGATGCAGTGGATAGAGTACAGGGCCTGGAGTCAGGAAGACTCATTTTCCTAAGTTCAAGTCCAGCCTGAGATACTTCCTAGCTAGGTGACCCTATGCAAGTCACTTAACCCTGCTTACCTCAGTTTCCTCATCTGTAAAATGAACTGGAGAAGGAAATGACAAACTACTCCAGTATCTGACGAGAAAACCCCAAATGAGGTCGTAAAAAGTCAGACACTACTGAAAAGTGACTCAACAGTAACAAAATACAGTGTGCATATGTTACAGTCCTGGCTGTCCAAAAGTTTATATTCTGGTTGGAGACAAGAAATGGACTTAGGAACATTTAAATGAGAAATCAATATAGTATTTGGATGATAGTTCTGATGTAGCCTTTGATAGATAAATTATTTCACCTCACTCAGCCTCAGTTTTCTTATCAATAAAATTGGGATGGTAATAAGCCGTTTAGTAACTACTTTATAGGACCAATTAAGTTAATGTGTGTAAAGTGCTTTGTAAACTTTTAAAGGGATACTAAAAAGTCACTTGTAGTGATGGTCATCATAGCTGTTGTGATGGGCATGACATGATGGACAGAGGGCCAGTCTGAGATTCAGGAAGCCCTGGGTTCAAATTATCCCTCTGACATGCTCTATCTGTATTACCATGAACAAGTCATTTAACTGAACTCTTGGCTCACTCCACTTTGTATCTGTTGCTCTGCCTGTCTGGTTTCAACTCTTGATAACAGGATGTTCTCTCTCCAGGTATGCTTTGTTGTCCCCCATCCTGCTTTCCTTCCTCCTTTTGAGTGATGGCTTCCCCTTTAGATTTTAAACTCATGAAGAGACTTTCTTTTTATTAATCATATTCCCAGTACCTAGCACATAGTAATTACTTAATAAATATTTATTGGATTGGATTTATCCAATTTAACCTCTCAGTGACCTTAGGCCAAGGGTGGGGAACCTGGGGCCTTGAGGCCACATGTGACCCTCTAGGTTTTCAAGTTTGGCCCTTTGACTGAATCCAAACTTCACAGAATAAATCTTTTTATTAAAGATTTATTAAAGATTTTATTGAGTCACTTATTTTATTAATAAAGTTCTTTTATTATGACTAAAAGTTATAGACTATTTCTTAATCTACATAGAAGGAGTTTCCACACCAAGATATCCCTATTTCCATAAAGTCACAGATCCAGACAAAGATTATGACAACCATTCGTTTCCAAAGTGGGCACTGTGGACAATAGAGCCTGTGTTCTCAGAGTTCAAAAGTGGGAAAAATCAGCCAAGAATGGAATAGTTAGGGAAGGCTTCTTAGCTGAAAAAATGGTGAGGTTCCCCCAACCTTTGTCTTCATCATAGCCCATTTCAGATGTGATGTTTCCTTCTCCCGCACTCAAAGGAACATTATCAGCATCCACTGCACTGATAGTGCATGGCAGCGCCAGCCATTCACTATATCACTCCTCCTAGGATAACAGTATAAAGCAATAGCCTCAGGCTTTCGTGATTAGCCTTGTATGCAGGTGCTGACATTACCCAAACTGTCCACAACCTTAATCAATTAAGTAACACTGCAGTCTAATTGTGGTACAAGTTTATCTCAAACAGAGGAAATTCAATACCATGTCAGACTTGCCTGTTGTGAAGATTGCAGGTATGGAATATAGATTAGAAGGTGCTTTTCCAAAGAGAACTATCTTTAAAGTGAGAGACACACATTCCTCATGAGGAGCATGGACCTTGGAGGCCCTTTCTAGAGCTAAATATATGAGCCCACCACCATAATATCATCAAAGATGGCAGATATTCCTCAAAGCAACTCGGAATATTTTGTCGTTTTTTCCTGGGGCATGTGAAGGAGTGCTGAATTTGGGGTTACAGATCTGGAGAGAAATATTGGGGTTACAGATCTGCAGAGAAATATTGGTTCTACCATTTGACTAGCTTTGCATCCCTGAGTAAATGACTTTTCTCTTCCTGTTTCCTTACCTGTACAATAAGGAGGTTGGATGAGATGACCTTAAAGATCCCTTCCAGCCCCAAATATGTGATCCCATGTGACCTTTTGAAATATCAGCACTGTATACTTTGCTTCTCCTTTCGTTTGATGTTTTCCACTTTGGGGTGATTCTAATTTTTATTATGTAGCATTCATAAGTCAATTCTCTCTCTCAGGGAGCCTGAGCTTGATGATCTTAAAACAAAGGAGCTGGTAATGATTCTAAGGATTCCCTGATTATGGACTCCAAGCATTATCAAGGAATAGTTGAATGTGTCTGTGTCTACAAGAGATTCAATGAAATGAGCCCTTGAGGTAATTATCCAGAAAATTCTAACGCTGCCCCTCTCTGCCCCCATTCGATTGAGGTGAGTTTTTAATCTCTAAACTGGCTTTCTGCACCAAGCTTAGGTACATCCTCCCTGTCATTTTGAACATGCCAGGCATTATGCAAACCTAAATATATCTTCGCTGGAATGTTATCTGAAATGATTTGAGCCAGTATAGAGCTTAAGGGAGCTGTCATCAGTTTATTTGTGAGTTATTTCACACAAAATACTGTAACCTAAGTGTGATTTAGTGAGAGTGATTTCATAAGCAAAAACCATCCTGAGGACTCTCATAAGCCATTTTGAGGTTTTCTTGTAAAAAGAAGAGGAAGAGTGCATGAAGAAACTATGTTTGGCCCCAGAAGGTTGGCAATGGGTTCTAATAATGGGTCTGGACAGTTAACTAGTGCTAAGAGGTATTAACATACTGATTTTGAAAAGCAGCTGAAATGAGAATGTTGATACATTTACCACAATGAATGTCAAGATAAAGGGATCTGAGTTTTAGCTAAAACTTCATCTATCTAGTTATCTATATAATGGTTAGGATGTTTCATAAATGCAGGGAACATGGACAATAATTATATATCATTCTGAGCATTGGGTTAGTGGGTAAGGTACAGAAAAATTCAAGTGGCTGAATGTTACAGATCATCTATTTATGTATCCTTTATTGACAACGAAATTGTTCCACCTTCACTCCATCTCCCCTATTGAATTTGTGTGGAATTGCCACATAAAAGGTGTTATCTACAGGGAACACAACAGAATGAGTTTGGAGATCCCTATCATGAATCTGGGCAGCTAGGTGGTGTAGTGGATAGGGCACCAGGCTTGTAGTCAGGTAGATGTGTCTTCTTAAGTTCAAATCTGACTCAGATGCTTACTATCTGTGTGACCCTGGACAAGTCATCTAACCCTGTTTACCTCAGTTTCCTCATCTGTAAAATGAGCTGGAGAAGGAAATGGCAAACCCAAGTATCTTTTGCCAAGAAAACCCCAAATGGGGTTATGAAGATTTTGAAATGACTGAAAAACAGCAAGAAAAATCATGAGCCCATCCCAACTACACTGAAGAGCAAATATGAAGGAGAGTGGGCTGCTAGATGAGTGGGAGAAATGAAGGCACAATATAGCCTACTTTAAATGTTGTTCAATACTAGTCTTTTCTTATCTTACAAAGAACCAGGTAGTCCTTCTTTGAGGACTCATGAAATAAATCTACATGTAGAGTATTTTTAATGTGGTAAAAGAACTTCTAGGAATCATCTAGAATAACAAAGTATGCATTTTTTTCAATCTGGAAGTGACCCCCTAAATTTTATAGATGAAGAAACTGAGTCCCAGAGAAGGTGTGACTTTTCCAAGATCTCAGAATTACTTTATTCTCTGCCTTCAATGGAACAATCATCTTACTGGCATGAGAATTCCCTTTTCCCTACCTATGCTTTTTCATTCTGAATAATTCTTATCCATGTATTTCCATAAACCTCTAAAGACAATCTCCCCCAAGTAATTTGAGGCCTTCCTCTAAATCGTTTCAAACCTTGTGGTACCAACAACATTTGAACTCTCTGTCATTCCCTTACTTTTTTCTACTTCAACTCCTTTTCCAATAATATATATATATATATCAATGATAATTTTTTCATCTGCTTTTCATGTGCAGCCTGTTATTAGTAACAGAGCATAGGGTATTTTTTTAAGATACATTTTTAGTTTTCAACATTCCCTCCCATAAGATTTCGAGTTTTCAGTTTTCTCCCCTTCCCTCCTCTTCTCATTCCCTAGCAGAGCATGTAATCTGATATAGGCTCTACATATACATTCATATTAAACATATTTTTACATTAGTTATGTTGTAAAGAAGTATTTAGAACCAATGGGAGGAACTATAAGACAGAAGAAACAAAACAACAGCAAAAAAAACCAGTGCAAATAGTATGCTTTGATCTGCATTCAGACTCCATAGTTCTTTCTCTGGATGTGGACTGCACTTTCCATCATGAGTCATTTGGAGTTGTCTTAGATCCTTGCATGGCTGAGAAGAGCCAGGTCTGTGAAAGTCAGTCATTGCACAATGTGGCTGTTACTATGTACAATGTTTTTTCTGGTTCTGCTCACTTCACTCACCATTGGTTCATATAAGTCTTTCCAGGTTTTTCTGAGATCCACCTGCTTATCATTTCTTATAGCACAATACTATTCTATCATATTCACATACTGCAACTTATTGAGCCATTACCCAGTTGATGGGCATCCCTCAATTTTCAATTCTTGGCCTTCATAAAAAAAGTGAGCATAGGGTATTTTAACCCACCATGCATGACTTGGGAGGTAACCTACAATTGTGATCCATCTGAAATCAGTATTTCTTGATTCAGAGTTATATTGCATCAGTAGGAGAATATTAATGTTAATTGGTAGAATTTGAAGCAGAGAGATGCATATGAGCATCAAACCAATGTACAATTTCCTAAATGCCATGCAGGATATTCTCCTTCTATTCAACTCTATATCCAGCTCATTGTCCATGAGCTGTGCCCTATAATATAGTAACAAATGGCGAGATTTACCAAGAAATTAGAGGTTTACAAAGCACTTCCTTCCTAACAATCATCTGAAGGAGGTAATGTAATCATGATGATCACATCAGGCATTTACAAAACTCTTTAAGGTTTTCAAACAACTTTACATCTATGATATCTTAAACCCTATGAGGTAATACATTTTTTTTCCACATTCAACAGATTAGGAAATTGCAGCCTATAGAGCATATATATGTATATATATATATGCTTAAGTTCAGGGCAATTAATTGACTAAACTTTAACGTTTAATCAATTAATTGCCCTGAACTTCAGTTAAATGCTGAGGTGAGGAACTTTCTATTATAGAAGGAGGGGAGGCAAGAAACTCTAAACTTAAAAGCAGGAGGAAGCCTTTTGCTATTGAGATGTCTCTGGACCTCAGCTTCCCCATCTGCAAAATAAAAGGGTTGGGTAAGATCACTGTTTTTTTTTCCCCCAGTTGGAAAACTTTAAAATCGTAAAACCTAGTAGTGTGATATTATGATACTCTCTTAGAAAGAGGTCTCAAGTGAAATCCCCTGAAAATCGGCAATTAGCTCTTCTACTGTTTAGCATTTTTGTGAATGACTTAAAGGCACTAAAGACTTGCATATCCAATTTGCAGAGGACACAAAGCTGGAAAGCATAACTAACACAGAGGAAGGCTCTGTAAAGATAGTGGCAAGCTGGAATATTAAACAAAATTGAAGATGAAATTTAATAGTGGTAAAAATATATACTTGAGTTCAAAAACTCAACTCCAGAATTATTAGGGGAAAGAGATACAGCTAGAAAGAGTTCATTTGAAAAAGATCTGGGGGTTTTAGTGGATTGCAATTTCAATATGATTCAATAATGTGATATGGAAAGCCAAAAGAGCTAATAGAATCTTAGGCTATATTAAAAGATGTGATGTATGAGTCATAAAATCTTTTGTGTGTGTGCGTGTGTGTGTGTGTGTGTGTGTGTGTGTGTGTGTGTTTCATTGGCTAGATAGGTAACAAGCACATTTTGAACATGTCCTGGGCACTACTAAGCTTTGAAAATAAAAATTCAAGTAAAAGGAGAGTGCCTGCCCTCATTTATATTTAAATGAGGAAAGATAATACAAAACAGGGATTTGGAAATCAATGAGATTGGGGGAGTTATTACGATTCGAAAGTTAAAATAATAGCATAATTTTAAAAGTGACTAGAGATCTAGTTTTGTGGTCAGAAAATCCTGGGTTCGAGTCCCATCTTGCAGCCATATTAGTTATGTAATCCAGGCAAATGATTTAACTTCTCAGGGCCCTCAGCGAACTCTCTAAGATGATAAGAGGTGGATCAGAGGCTGATCTTTGGTAGAGAGTTTTCTAATCAGAGTTCCCGATACAAATGAAATCAAATTCTATTTCAAACAAACAAAAAAGGTAGCAAGTCCTTACCTTACATTTCAAGGGACACTTAGGTCTAAATTCCTAATGCCTTTATATTATGATTTTTTTTAGATGTCTTACAGTTTGCATGCAAGAGAGGTCAAAATTCCTAAATGGAAGCAGTAGAGGTAGATGGAAGGTGAGGGAAAAGACTGAAAATTGAGGCAGAAAATTAGGAACATTCAAATCCTGTCTTAGTTCAAAAAGTGAAAATGAGTTTTTCTTTCTCATCCATTTTTCATTTGTGCTTTCATACAGTCACATCCACAGGTCCACTACAGCCCACTTGACTGAAACATAGTAAAGTTTCCTATTTTGGCTGATTTTGTCATCAGTCAACTCGATTGAATTTGTCTCATCTAATTTAATTTGGACATGGTTCAGTCCAGTTAGTTTAGTCACAGATGGGGCTTAAATCTCCTAGGTGAAGAGGTTAGGTACTGGAATCAAGGGAAGGAGTGAAGGGAGAGAGAGAGAGAGACAAAGAGAGACAGACACAGAGATGTGGACAGAGAGACACAGGCACAAAGAGAGACTGAAGATAGACAGACAGAGAGTTCTGTCAATGATGCTATTAAACTGAGTGGCATAGACATGGGAAAGGGGAATCTGTGATAGAAAGACAGCTTAAATATGAAAACTATACAAAGATAGGAGATCAGTTTATGCATACCATTTTCCAGTGCCCTATGGGTCTTATCATGGAAAGAATGATATAAGATGGGATTTATCAAGTATATGCCTGCCACTAATTCTGAATGCACAGTCATAGCAGACCACACAATCCCTCCACCACTCAGTTCTTTGCCCCCTTCGTTCTCCCCTGCTCTGGCTTCATTCTCTCTTGACTCCTTTTTGAATCAGCTCAACTCTACACAATACTCTACTTTCAAATCCCCCTTTGCTCACTGATCACACCTTTCCTAATAGCCCAAACCTGGATTATTCCTATCATCTGCAGCCTTTGCTCCTATTCATGTGCTACTGAATAGAGCTGGAGAAAAATCACAAAACTGGGACCACTGCAAATTTGTTACCTAATTTCAAATGGGCCTCACCTGAAGCAGGGCAATACTCTTACACTCCTTAATCAGTTTGCTAGCCTGACCAACACAATGGCTATTCCCAGGCTTTTCATATTTCCTCAAGATTACCTGGACACTTACTCTCCCCAGCTTTCTCAAATGAAGAACTAACCTCATGCTTCACTCAAAAATCTGAGAGCTCCGTCTCCTTCTCAACTAAAACTGATCTCTCTAGGAGTTATCAATGATTTCTTAATTGAGAAATGAAATGGCCTTTCCTTAGTCATTGTTCTTGATATCTCTGTGGTACTTGATCATACTCTTTTCCTGGATACACTTTCATTTTTTGGTTTTTGTGACAGTGTTCCTGTCTGTCCACTCCTAATCTCCTCTGGAACTTCACCCAGGTCATGCCTACTAAGCATTGTTATCTGCTATTTGTCTGACTTTGGCCTTCTCCTAATCTTATTTGCTAATCTCATCACCTCCCATGGATTCAATAATCATCTGTGTAGATGATTACCATGTTTACATATCCATACCTAGTCTCTACTCTGAGCTATAGTTTGGTATCACCAACTGCCTTTTGCAGATCATTCTATTTCTCCATAAACCTTCTTTTTTCCTAGCTTTTCTATTACTGTCAAAGACACCACCATTCACCTACTCGCCAGGCTTACATCACTACTGTCATCATCTTCACCTCCTTACTCACCCTACATTCCCAATATGTTGCCAAGCCTTGTCTTTTATGCCTTTACAAGATTTCTCAGATACATTCCATTATAACTACACATAGCTGCCACCCTGGTACCTTTCATTGCTTTGTGATTTAACAAGTGCCGCAGCCTTCTGACTGGTTTTCCCTATCTCAAGTCTCTTCCCACTCCAACCCATCCTTCACTTAGTTGTCAAAGTGATTTTGTGTAATGTGCAAGTCTAACCATGTCACTCACCTCCCCACTCAATAATTTCTGGTGGCTACCTATTATTTCCTGGACCAAATTAAAAAAAAAATCTCCCTTTGATATTTAAAGGTCTTTATAATGTGGCCTCTTCCTCCATTTTGATTTTCATCCCATTCATTCTCCTCACACAGGTCATTCTATCTCCTCATTCCATTCACCTCCTCCTTCTGCCTTACATGAATTTCTTCAAGATTCAGCTCAAATCCCATCATCTGCAGGAATCTTTTACTCCTCTGCCTTCTACTTCTGCCCCTATTATTACCTTTCCTTTGAGATCACCTCCTATTGTGTATATAATGTACATAGTTATTGTCTTCCCCAGTAGAATTTGAGCTACTTTTGTATTGGGATCATGATTTTGCCTAGTGATTTAGCATACACATTGAGTATCAGAGACTGGCTCATACTATATATTTTAGCTAAACTGGACTACTTTGTTCCCCCATTCTCTGTCTTATCTCAACTTTATGCCTTTGGTTAGGCTATCCCTCATGCTTCTCTGCCATCTTCTTAAGTTGAAATGTCTTATTCTTCTTAAGACACTGTTCAGGTGCCACCTTTTCTATGAAGATTTTCATAACATTTTCCTCCCCTTATTAAAAAGTGGTCTCTCCTTC
Organism: Notamacropus eugenii; assembly: GCF_028372415.1. Classification (NCBI taxonomy): domain Eukaryota; kingdom Metazoa; phylum Chordata; class Mammalia; order Diprotodontia; family Macropodidae; genus Notamacropus; species Notamacropus eugenii. Next base: position 215,847,916 of record NC_092876.1, read on the forward strand.
TTGCTCATGGTATTTTACCTAGCTGTCCTCTTTGAACAGATCCTGTTCTTCCTGGTTTCTTAGTGATTTCTAATGGCAGGGAAGTATGGGAAAGGTTTGGCCAATGAGTGCAGTCTTTATGTGTATGCACATTGTGTAGTCCTTACAGAACATGTGCAAGTATTATTTCCTGCTTACAATGTGAGGAAGAGAAACCTTTATGTAGTTTACTGAGCTGGAATGGAAAATGCATATATAACAAATGTTTATATATTGAAATTTAGCTTTATCTTTATCCATCCATGCCATATCCAGTAGAAGGTGAAGGAGGCAGTATAATTATAAAGGAACTTTCCTTGTTACTTTTATGGAAAAAAACAAATAATTCTCTTCCCTCTCTTATTATTGCCTGAAATTTAACATTAATTTCTTTGGATTAAGACTCTTGGGTAGATTAAAATGTTTCCAAATGGGGCCATATTATCACTAACGCTTTCATACATTAGTGAAAAAGTTTCACCCTTTCACATTCTGTCCTGAAGTTAGGAATTGGCAGAAGGAGGGGAAGGTGAGAATGAGGGATCTGAAGGGGAGCCCCTGGGGGGAGGTAAGGGAGGAAGAAAGAGGTAGTTGGGGACACCAAGACAAAAGTCCCTAATATCACCTTTTGTCCTGTGTTAACCATGTTCTATTCTAGTCCATTTTACAGGGTCAACTGATGTCCATAGGTAAGAACAAATATTTGTGGTTAGGTGTGTATTCTGTGGCCTAAAAACAAACCAAACTAAAAACAAACTAGCACAACTCCAGACTGAACCCATAATGTTACTGTCATTGAACCATACTCTAACCACATCAAAACCCTTCCTCTTTCCATACAATTAGAAACTGCGATAACCAAGATAACCAACAGTGAACAGAATAGCCTTACTTTTCCTTGAGAAAAATTACATTTTCTTACTGTGGACGTCATATTGCAATAAAACTGCCTTATCTAGCCTCTCACTGATCAGCCCAAGTTCCCTTTCTAGTCTGGGTAGTTAGACAGTACAAGGACTTTGGGCACATCTCCTTAGAGTTCTGCATCTTTTCAGGGAGACTATACTTTTACAGGATATTTGGACACTAGCCTACTGCTCCTGTACTTCCAGCACAGGGGGGAGGATAGAGGCTGACTAAATCCTCATTTATCTCAAATATTTTCCAGATTATTTGGTGCAAATTCTTCTTCCACAATCTTCCCTTTGTAACTGTTAAGCAGACTCGGCAAGGCAGAAGGCCTTAGCTTGTGAATGCTCACTTTCTTCCGGAATTAAGTAGGAAGAAAAAGGCATGAAAAAACCACACAACAAAACTTTGCAGTGACTCAAGTTTTCTGTGACTGTGTTCAAGTTTTTTCCCCTTTTGTAATCATTCTGGGTGTAAATGAAAGAAATAATGGTGTGCTATGTGTCTATCCTGCCATATTGCATTCAGCAAACTCTGCAGAACTTTTATATCGTTAGAGAGATCTCAACCAAAGAATTTATAAGACACTCTCACTCACTGCTTATATAGATGCAAAGCATTATTTCATACAAGTATAGATGATTTGTATAGATGAGGAACCTGAAACCCATATAAGCAAAATGTTTTGCCCAAGGTTCTACAGCATATAAACTGATAGGGCCCAACTTTGAACCCAGGTCCTCTAACTTCAGAGCCAATGGTTTTGCTATTATATCTTACTGCCAGCTTCTCTGTATGGAAATTCCCCACATAGATTCCAAGCGAGCCAGAAAAACATTCCATCAAAAGGGTAGCCAAATCTATCACAACGAAATGGGAGGGAAAATAACATTTGACTCTTTGCTGGTTTCAGATGGAATTGAGTTGAGCCGACTGCCTTTTTGTTCAAATTGAAAACTACAAGGCCAAGGCATATGAGTCATGGGAATAAGAGATACTATGTACTGCCCAGTAGAATACACCACCTTAAATAGATGGACCTTACCCTCTGCTCCCAGAGTAAAGACTAAACATTGGCAAACAAATCAGTAAACAAAACAAGTTCTGAAATTTCTTCGTGAAAGTTTCTTATTTTTGGTTCTTGTAAAAGGGGAGCAAAACATAGCAGAAGTGAAGCTTTTATAAACTCATTGAAGTTTTATGTCACCTTCGATCTTGTGTTCCTAATTAATGCAATTGAATGAACTTACCATGTAAACAGCAGCCATGTTCACTATGTAGGCATGATGGACTCCCATTTTCCTTTTGGAGGAAAACCAGTGTAACTTTTTCAACACATAATTCTCTTTGCAAGTATTTAGAACAGGGGTGGTGAACCTGTGGCCTCAAAGTCACAGGTGGCCTTCTAGGTCTTCAAGTGTGGCCCTTTAACTGATTACAAACTTCACTGAACAAATCCCCTTAATAAAAGAATTTGTTCTGTAAAACTTGGACTCGGTCAAAAAACCTCCCCGAAGACCTAGAAAGTCACATGTGGCCTTGAGGCTGTAGATTCCTCATCCCTGAGTGAGAGCTATTAATGAAGAATTATCTTTGAAGAGAGCTTTAAAAGGCTGCTGATAATGGCAGGAGTGCTGAATCTGGTTTCAAAAAGCCTGATGAGTAGGCCTGAGCTAGTTCTACTATTTAATGCATGTCAAACTGTGTAGCTTTCAGCCACTTAATGCTCAGGTTCCTTATCAGTAAAATTAGAGGATTTAACTACGTGATCTTTAAGGTTCTTTCTAATCCAATGAGGAATCACTGAATGAGTTTAACTTTTTTTGACTTTCCCAATGAGAATTTGATTCAGGCACATTTTTTAGATTAACGTGGAGGAGGTGTGCTGGGTGAGCCAGAAGAAAAGTGTCTTTTTTTCTGCCATCTTGACTGCCCTCTCCTGAATTGTTTTGAAAAGAGGAATGATATTGATCATAGAATGAGAGAGACTTTTTTGCCAAGAAGAGGAAAGAGGACCCTTTTGTCATTCTTCAAGCAGAGATGAACATTTTTGTGGATGTTATAGACGAGATTCTTGTCCAGATAGAATTTGAATTTGGGGAATCTGAAGTTCCTTCTTGATCAAAGATTCCACAAGTCTTTAGCTAATTTGTAATTATGTCAACTCAAAATTGGCCAGGAGTTAAAATGGAAATATTCTACATATTTTTGTATCTTTTACTGACAGCAAACAACAGTGAGAAAAAAGTCACCTGAGGTACTTAACAGAGGTAAATACCAACATAAACTACCTGGTTAACTGTCTTGCAATAAGGTCTGTCCCCAGCTCCCACACTCTCACATATTAATGTTATAACTAGTGCTAGGTAATGAGGCCTCCACAGCTTCAACATCCTTGACAAGATTGTAGTTAAGAATGAATACCTTTCAGCTGTTAAAATGGTGTAAGGACACGGAAGACCCTGCCTGCCCCTACTCAACCTGTGCTTGTACAGGAGTGTTCCTCAATAGGTCATGGATTTGGAGAGCAATTTTCTTTTACGAATAGGGTAAGTAGCCTTTGATTTGAAACTATGGTTCCCAATAATTAAGGTAGACTAGATTATAAGGTCTGTCATTGTTAAGAGCCTGACGTCTGTTGAATCAGATGTACATCTATTTCTGAAAAAAGCTTGTAAAGAAGATGAGTATATCCCTCATCTTTGGGGCAGATGTTGAGGAAGAGCCTTGGTTGCTGGCAAGAAGGCACATGATCTAATTTGACTAGGAGGAATAGGTCTAATTTTAGGAAGGTCTCCTGAAATCTTTATTATTGACCTCTGGCCATACTCTGAACATGGCCTTTTGACTCCTCTCTCTTCTCTTCTGGTCAGCCAATGACAGTCACAAATCATATTTCTACAACACTTCGAAATTTACAGACTATTCTACCTTCATTATATTAGTAGAGCTTCACTACAATTTTGAGAGGCAAGTGCCAAAGGTCTTGTCATCTCTGATTTTTTTAAACAAGGAAAAGGAAATTCAACAACTTACCCATGGTCACATAGCTTAAAAACAGATCAGAGGCTGGAAAGGAACCACAGCCTTCTTCATGCCATGTCCAGCTCTGCATTTATTACCCCAGCATAGGGCAGTTTCTCAATATTCTTCCAAGTTGTTTTCAGCCTTGACTTTCTGCTTTTCTAAAGGATGGAGCTGTGGGAAGCACTGGGCTTCTCTATGGTCAGAGATGGATAGAAGGCTATTCTTCTGAAAGATGAAGGAGTGACCCATAAACTTCTCATTTTTTTTCCATGTCTTTTATTCTTTATGTATTAGGAACTGGTAAATCCACATGTCCTAGTATACAGACAAACTCTCCTAGTGCTAGGATTGGTTTCATTACTAACCCATAGTTATCTTATTTCTAGAAATAATTGTGTATTTTTGTATTTTCAGGATAATTTCAAGAATCCTATGATCATTACATAGTAACTCTTTTTGATAGTTGTATAGATTTGTATTATACTATGAGTTTCCTATATCGTCTATGTGTTAAGATACTTATAAATTTATTCTGGGTTTATATGATTATTCTTTAATGAATCATGTTCCCTCTAGTCCATGGTTTGCTGTGATTCTGTTAAAAACCTCTTTTTCTTGAGTGTAAATATCTCTCTATTTTGTGGAATTTCTTTTCTAGGCTCTTTAATATCTGGTGACTAGAAGATCCAAGAAATGCTTTCATTCAAATGAATCTGGGGTATAAGTAGGCAGAGGAAGTGTGGGAGGAGAGGAGAGGAGGACCTTCTTCCATGTTCTCTTCTTCTAGCATGCACAAGAAACAGGGTTTCTATTGGTCTTTTATTTCACTGGGACATGGGTGAGGAGCCTGGGATTTCCTCCAGGCAGGGAATTACTGGGGAGGAACTTCCTCTACTGAAGCACCTCAGCACCTTCTGAACATCTGAGAGTCTTAGAGAGTTGTCTGGTGTCCAGAGAAGTTAATTTGTCCCACACTCAGTTTGTATCAGAGTTCGAACCTGAATAGTACCAAGGATCTCCCTCTGTCTCTCTCCATTCCTCCTCTCCCATCTCCTCCTCCTCTTCCTCCTCTTCCTACTCCATCTTTTTCTTTGTTTGTTTCTTCTTCTTCTTCCTCTTCTTCTCTTTCTTTATCTTCTTTTTTCTTCTCTTCCTCCTTCCTCTTCTTCTTCTCCTCCTTCTCCTTCTCCTCTTTCTTCTCCTCCTCCTCCTCCTTCTTCTCCTTCTCCTCTTCCTTCTCTTTCTTCTCCTTCTTTTTCCTCCTCCTCCTTCTTCTTCTCCTTCTCCTCTCCTCTTTCCTCTTCTCTTTCTCTTCCTCTAGCATCTTCTCTCTTTCTTCTCTTATCCTCTCTTTTTCTTTTTGTCTCCCTCCATCTACCCCCTACTATGCCATAATGCTTTTCTTCTTTTTTATGCACTAATGATTACATTAATTGAGAATTTGATTTCCATAAAAATCAGAACCTGTTTCTAATTGTTAAGGCCTTTCACCCTGTGCTTCCCCTAAGTATGTGAGAGCAATGCCAAAGGAGGGAGCCCATCTCTAAAGTTCATAGAAGGGTGTGTTTCAGGCTGAGCTGTAACTAGGACAGGGCAACTGGGACTCTTCTTCAGGGCACTGAAGTTAGAAGGCACCATATTAAACTGGGGTCAGGGTGCACTATCAGCCCTCTGGTAGCATAGAACATAACAGCTTAACATGTACTAAGCACAGATGGTTAATATAAGAAGCTACTATTTTGGAACAATGTAGGGAGCTCTATCTCAGCAGGACTCTCATGTCTCAGGGTCTCTGGATTCCTCCCATAGAAGATTCTCTTACTTCCCTCCTCCTGCACACATCCAACTGAGAGAAACTTTTGTGATGTTTACCCTAGTCACAAAGTTCCTGGATACAGCTCTGGTCACAAGTCAGCATCATATTGCATGGCTGAGTTATATGCTGAATGCAGGAATTTTATTTTTTTAAACTTTCAACCTGTGGAACTCACAGCATAATCAATGCATAGCAACAAAGAAGGAAAATGAATGATAAGGTTTTTTAACTCCTTTCTAGTCCTGATATAACCACTCAATCAACATATAACCCCACTAGGTACAAAAAATTCTATCCTGGACAGGAAGGGAGATAGTATTAACGAGGATAAAAATAATGCCTCAATACATGTTTGGATTATCTTCAGATTACAAACTCATATTTCTCTAATGACCTGATAATGAATGTGTTTTCTGTTACTGATTCATCCTAAACTTAAAAAGAAACCACTAATCTGACCTGTAAACAAAAATTCCAATAAATGAATTTACAATGGGAGCTATAACTAGTGTGTAAACAGGGCCTGATGTGCCACATAGATCCCACCTCCTTCTGAATTCATTCACTAGTGAGTCAGATTATGGAGAGATTAGAAGGCTATTTGGTGAACATTGGAATAGAACAAGATAGGTTGGAAGTTCTTTAAGGAGGAATTTCTATCAAATTATCATATTCTGATGAATTGCCCTTCTTTGTTCCAAGGATATTTCTAAGTAACCAGTATCAGTTGTCTAGAATCAGAGAAAGGTCTCTCTCAGTAAAGGGGTAGAGAAATAATAACACATTCGTACTCCAATGTCCCTTCTTTTAGATTCCATGCTGAAATTCAATTCCTTTGTCATTAACCGTCATTAAGTTTTCAAGTTTTTTCAAGTTTTCAGTTTTCAAGATATCTGTTATCTTGTGTTGGATCCATTAAAACTGCTGTTATTCCAAGGAGACCTGGAGACATTTTAATCTTACTCAGCAACACATTTTCAAAGCATATCTAAATGCATGTTATTTCTACAAATGGTCAATCTGGTCCTTTCTATGTTGATTCCTGTTAATTTCCATATCAGAGCGTCGCCTTGGTACCAAATTGGGAGGGAGGGTATCACAGTTGTGCATCATTCCCGGTCTCACAAACCTTCAACATTGATATAATTTTTGTGGATCACATTATTAGTAATGAAATTCCTGAGACAGTCTTTTTTCAGGAAAATTTGTTTCCTTCCTGAATTTCTAACTCTTGTTATTTCATATCTATTATGACTACATTATTTGATAAATTTGTCAGGTTCAGCAGCTCTTCCTGACTTCACATATGAAATAACTGAAACAGTCTTATTCAGGATAATTTGTGTACTTCCTGGTTTTCTGGCTCTTGTTATTCTATATCTACTCTGACTATATTATTTTATAAATGGAACACATACTGCTTTTTAATAGTCATGCAGATGTCCAAAAATTGCTGTCATTATTCAAACAAGGAAAAGCAGCATTACCATATTGTAAAATATTATTTTTATCTCAGAAAAGGTTTAAAAACAATTTCATTCTGATTACCAGATTCTTATCCTACTTAAAACTCTCCTTTCATATGTATAGATGTGGAATTCTATTTTAAAGTACTAACAGTTTGAGATTTTTGTCCCTTTCACCATTTGCAATGATAATTGGCTAATTAAAGAGTTGATCATTCACAAAATACACAGCACTGTTGGGATGTTAGCTTGGCTATGCAAATGTTTCTATGCCTCCAAAAAAGATTATTTTTAAATGTATTTTAAACTGCACTTTTGTATGCATTACTATATTTTCTTCCTCCTTTATTTCCCAAAGAACACCTAGAAAAAACATAGTGCAAATCTATTGATTCATTAAAATGACATTGAAATTAATCATTTTTGTACCTGAAACTATCATATTTAAAAAAGCTAGTCATTGGCATTTATTTTGACAAAAAGTGCTCTATCTCATGCTATATAGTGTTAACGTTCAATTTTAGCTGAGCAGTTTCATTCAATTCAAACTTTGTTAAGCACTTATTGTCTATAAGACATGTGGCGTGGGGTGCAGCAGAGGGGAGAGGGATTAAAAAATGAAAAAACACAGTATCCCTACTGCAAAGAAGTTTACAGTAGCCTTTTAAGGAAGATTAAAACATGGCAGTAAATGACCATGAAACTAGGCAGAATATGTTAGGACAAAAAATAAAAAAGTCTGAAGTGGGATGGCAGCCCAGATTATGGACAGATTATTTCTTGGTAGAAAATGGTCCTTGGCAAATTAAAATTATCAATAAGTTAAAAGGGAGTTTGGCCATACTCACCTGTAAGGACCACAATTATCTAAGAAAGATGAGGTATTTTTCTTATGAAATTAATTGTTACCAAATTTGAACTCAGTCCCTTCTATTCTATATTGTCATAGCTTAATTTAAAAAAAAAAAAGGCCTGCTAATTTAATCTGAGAGGTTTGCAAATGATTTTCCATGTCCTTTGTTTTGTTCTTACTTCTTTTGAACAAGAGAATACATTTTTCTTAAAATAAGATGATATTATGGAATCGTTTTTTCTCAAATAAACCAATCAACAAATGTGAATTACACACCAGCTACTTTCAAAGTATTGTGCTAGGCAGTAATAGTAATTAAAAATAAACAAACAAACCAAGAGATGACTTTTGACCTGAAAGAGCTTATAATTTCAGTTAAGGAATTTACAGTCTAGTTTTCCCAGCTTAAGTTCCCATATGGAAGGTAGAGATCAAAGATTTCTCATTCTCTATGCCCTATGACTTTGATGTCTAATAATTGTTCTTGTTGTATGTCTACATCAAACTATCTGAAGAAGAAAAGTAGAAAATTAAATCATAAAAACAAATTAAAATTGCAAAAAAGCAATAGAGGATATTTGCTCTGCATTTTGTATGTGCAATAGAATTACAGAATCCTCAAATTGATAGACCAGTCCAAGAGATTATTGATTTCAGATTCTCTCTTCAAGACAGATCACTGCCTATGATTCTTAAAGATCTATTAAGATGCCACTTCATGAGATCTATTGGTTGTTAATTGAAGCACTTAATCAGACTTACTTATAGAGAGTTCTGTGTAACCTGAATTTCTCTAATTGCAATCAAATCCTATTTTCTGTAGTTCTGCTCTGCTCAGATGGAAAAGAGCTGATCATCACTCTTCTTAAAATAGCTTTTTTAGCTTGCAGGCCAATAATAATTTGCCTATAATTCTTCTCATTAAAATCTAGTGGCCTTCCATCTGGGTTGTGATCTATTGGTAGGCCTTTTGATGTTCAGAAGAGTAAAGAGAAGGGAGTTTCAGTGTCGGGGGTAGCTCATCCTATCAGCTCTCCTCGTCTTCCCTAGACTTTTTGTATCACAGTGTACAGTCATCCAAATTTCTAGTCAGTATCTTTTTTTGTATACCAACTCTCAACCTTGACTCATTTGAAGCTATGATATCCTGAACATGGCAAAATAATAGATATCACTTATTTCAACTTCCAACTGGCCCAGACACTTTGATGTTTTTCTGTCTATCTAGGTGTCTCTTTTGATGCAAGAGAGAAATATGAAATGAAAAACTTCAGATCATGATATCTTATGTCAAATAGTTCTAATTCCTTTAATTCTTCTTCACAAAGCACATATGTTTTCACATAGCCCATCGTATGTGTACATGAAATATATACCAGCCTACATGGCATGATTTCTGGGGAAGAGCCTCTCACTCCACAATATACCATCCTTTTCCTATACCTATTGACTCTAGACACTCCTTTAACAAGGAAAAAAAATTTGTCAATGATTATGCTTAAAAAGCAAATAGCTTTGGGTTGTGGATACTCCCTCTACCCATGTAGATCACGGTGCCTTCTCATTCTGACCTCTTCTTTTCATGTGTTTCCTTAGAATCTTTATAGAGGATCTACCAAGTGTGTAAGAGGGTGCTTGTGTTTTCTTTTCTTCTGTTGGCCCCAGTATAGCACCCATATTTTCCATCTGCTATTTCTCACTCTCAGTGCATGATGAGCCTGTTTTCTTCCTATTCATATGTATCCTTGTAATGATAATTTAAATGGGAAGATCTTTCCCATTCATTAATAGGCCCATGTGATCTGCCTGGGTCATGGAAGTCTGAGTTACATGGAGCCTGTGGTGGGAGGAGTTGGCTGAATGGGTGGAGCAGTAAAGGTGAAACAGGAAGAGGTGGAGCTGGAGCAGAGCTGAGAAGAAATTAGTCATGAGATCAGTCAGAACTGAAGGACACAGGCAAGCCCACAGCAGGCTTTGAGTGTGAAAAGGGCATTTGGTTTAAGGCAAGCCTGTTTGTGATTTGTTTGTGGGAAGCCTAGCAGGGGGGTTTGGGGATGGTGTTGTCCTCTGCATTGTTATTTTGTATAGATTATGATGGATTTGGCTTTCTAATGTCTGAATAAATGTTTTGGTTCTGTCTTCCATGTGAAGAGTCTGTTGTATTTTGAGATTCAGAATTGCGCTGGGATATTCATGGTTGCTGTAGGCACTGTGAATATTGTGTTGGTGCTACAATCCTTGATTTTTTTTTTATGCAAGTCATCTTTGTATATACAGGTCATCACTGGTAATATGCTACTACCTTCTCATAATTAACTATGTATCTTTTCATTTCCCTTGGTTCCTGAAATTCTTTTTCTTCGAAGATCATGATATTTCATGATTTTCAGCTACTATGCAATTATCATGGGAATATAGTTGTTTAAATGGTGGGCTTTTATGGACATGTGTAATATCAGATCATTTAAATCACCATGCCATTTCAGAATTAATTCCAAACTATTCTCCATCTTCCATTCACCCTAGAGACCTGTTCATTACCCATACAGGATGTCAGTCCAAGATATGTATATTTGTGGACTCGCTCTTTGGGCTAGTCATCCAACTACAGGTCATAACCTCCCTAATTTATTCCCTATCTCAATCTCCAGAGAAGTTATTCTCAATCTTTTCTTTTGAAGTCCCATATGCCTTTCCTCTCTTTCATCTGAAAATGGTGAAAGTTAGCTACCTTTAACATGACTGAAAAAAATTGAAGCCATTTGTCACAATCTCCCTCTTATTCATTTTCTTCATCTGAAACACTTGCCATCATCTCCTATTCTCTCCTTCTCTCCCCCAGTCTCTTATAAAGCGGCATCTCTTCTTTTTTTGAAAGTCAGCCTACATGTATGCTCTATCCCATCCCCTTCTATTTTCTTCAGCAAGTTACATCCTCAATAACACCTCAAACTTCAACCTTTCCTTACCCTATCAACTTATTCCTTCTATACTGCCTTCAAATATGTTCATTTCTCCCATTCTTTGTTTTTAAGTTTCTCCCATTCTTAAAAAAATAATTCACTAGATTCTACCATCCCCTCAAGCTAACATCATATATTTTTCTTCCCTTTCTCAGCCAAAATCTTTTAAAAATTATCTGTAAGTGTTGGCTCTACTTCCTACTCTTCTCACTCCTCAAAACATTTTATTCTGCTTCCATATTTACCACTCAATTCAAACTTCTCTCTCCAAAGTTACAAATGATTTCTTAATTGTCAAATCTGATTGTATCTTCTCCGTTCTAATTCTTTTAAAACTATCTTCTGAATTTGCCACTGTTGACAATCTTCTCTTCCTGGACACTCCTTCTTCTCTGATTTTTTGAGAAACTAATCTCTCCTGGTTCACCTTCTGTCTGTTTGATCGCTCTTTCTCAGTCACCTTTGCTAACTCATCATCCATAACAGGTCTCTTTAATTGTGGATGTACCTCAAGGTTCTGTTTGGGGTCCTTTTTTATTCACCCTTTAAATGTTGTCACTGGATAAAATCATCATCTCCTTTAGTTTTAACCATAATCTCTATGCTTTGACACCCATAGTTATAAATCCAGTCATAGTCTCTCTCCCTTGAGCTTAGTAATGAATCATTAGTCAGTAAACAAGCATTTAATAAGCACCTGCTATGTATCAGGCATTGTGCTAAGCACTGAGGATACAAAGGAAGTTAAAAAAAATTTCCTGATCTCAAAAGCTCACAATTTAATAATGGAGGAGACAAGTAAACAATTATGTACAAATAAGATATATACCATATAAATTGGAGATAATCAATGAAAGAAGTCCCTAGTACTAAGGAAGATTGGCAAATGCTTTTTGTAAAGATGAGATTTTATCTGGCACTTGAAAAAAGGCAGACAGGGCAAGAGACAGAGATAATGGGAGAGATGATTCCAGGCAGAGGAATTAACCAATGAAAATACAAGGAGTCAGGAGATGGAATGTTTTATGCCAGGAACAAAGAGGTCAGCATCTACATGAATTACAGAATAAGAGAAGAGAAGAAGAAATGTATAAAGAAAGAAGGAAGGAAGGAAGGAAGGAATAAGAGAGAAAGTAAGGTGTAAGAAAACTGGAAAGATAGGCTTTGGGGAATCTATTGAATGGGGAATGAGAGACATGGTCAGACCAGTGTTTAAGGATCAGTATGATAGCTGACTTCCAAAAGGACTGGATGGGGAAGAGACTTGGGCAGGGAGACTAAGCAAAAGGCCATTGGCATAGCTCATTTGGGAGGTGATGAGGTCCAGCAGTGGCAGTGTCAGAAATGAGTAAGGGGGTGGTATTTAAAAGGTGTTTCAAAGGTAGAATGGGCAGGACACAGCAATAGATTAGATATATGAGATGAAAGAGAAGGAAGTATAGAGTATTATGAGTAGGTTGTGAGCTTGGATAATTAAGAAGATGGTGGTGTCTAGTAAATGGAAAATTGTATAGAGGGGAGGGCTTCAGGGGAAAGATAATGAGATGTTTCAAAATGGATACCCTGGCCACATTTTAAATTCAGCATATCTAAAACTGAAGGAATTTTCTATCGTAAAATCTCCCTTCTCCCTAACTTCCCTATTTCTTTTGAAGACATAAGCAACCTGCCAGGTTTTCAGGATTCTAATCTCAGCATTACCCTCAACGTTTCCTCTTTTTCCTGCATATATTGACACTCTGGGACCTCCTACTCATTGCTGCCAAAGAAGTTTTCCTTAAGTGCAGATCTGACCCATAACCCTCCTGTTCAAACTATTCAAGCTTTCTATTGACTATAGGAAAAATAAAATGTGAATTCTCCTGTTTAACTTTTAAAATCCCATATAACTGGCCCCAAACTTCTGCTCCTATATCGTTGGACATTATTTGCCCTGCTTCACTCTGTGTTGTAGCCAAATTGGCCTTCTCTCCGTCCCTCACTTATGATACTCAGTTGACTCTCATAAGACCTTTGTACTGGCCATTCCTCATGGATGGAGTGAACTCCTTCCTTAATTCCGCCTCTAATAATTCATTCCTACTTTAATGAGTGCTGCTCACTCATCTTCTGCTGCATGAATTGTCGTGACCTCCTTCCTAAATTACCTGATATTTAGCTATTTTGTGTGTGTATAAAGGTATACATTTATTAACTTTATATTTATGCTGCACCTGCTTACATATATATGTATATATATACAATATATGTGTGCATATATGTGTGTACATTTATACAGATATGTATATACATATATATATATATATACACATATGTATATTGTCTCTCATTGGAATGGGAGCTAATTGAAAATAGATATTGTTTTATTCTTATTCTTTGTACCTATACTGTCTAGAACAGTGTTTGGCATAGTAGGAACTTAATCACTACTTGCTGGTTGACTGATTATATGAACTGATTCAGAATGAAGAAGCAGAATAAGGAGAACCATATGTATACCTACAATAATATGATGAAAACAACATTGAAAAACCTCTATAGTAATTAGAGTGATAATCATTCTGATTGGAAAGGGGGAGAGGAAAGGAAGGGGACAAGAATTTTTTGAGCACTATACCAAGAACTTTGTAAATATTTACTTCATTTCATCTTCACAATAGCCTTGGGATGCTGGTGGTATTATTATCCTCAATTTACAGTTTGAGGAAATGGTGATAGACAGAGAATGAATAATTTGTCCAAGGTCACAAAGCTGCTAAGTGTCTAAGACCATGTTTGAATTCAGGTCTTTCTGACTCCAGGACCAGTGCTCTCTCCTTTGACAGACCTTAGCAATTGCAGAAAACACGTGATAAAACATACTTCCTCTTGCCACAATATATATAGAAAACCCCATATCCTACTCAGTGTGTCATGGTATCCCTTAACATTCCTTATTGCTTTCCTTCCTTTTAAAGCTAACTCTATAGAGCTGGAATAGATACTTTGGGAAGTGACTGTGACAGAAAATTCAAAGTACATAAATAAAATCTGAAAAACAATGTAAGGTCCTTGAGAGTATGAATTGTTTCATTTCATGCATTTATTTCCCCCAGCACCTTGCACAATGCTTTGACAAATAATAATTTGGTTAGTAAATGTTTGTTGATTGTTCAAATCAATGAATGAAATTGGCAAGGTAATTTCCTCATCTTGATAATTTATTATTATTTATGAATGAGCAATAAGGTATGGTTGTTGAAAATCAACTATGGAAAAAGGAACAGGAGCCCCAGATAATGCATGTGTGATCACTGAGGATTGGTTCTGCTAAAGAGATGCTTTCCCACCAGTGCCTACCCCATTGAGATTAGCTTGTTGTTTGATGTTTAATAAAAGAGACCAAGACATAAAGGCTTCCAGAACAGATACAAGTACTCCATTTATGATTGGAGATCTGGCGTGAGAAGAAACCTTAGAGAGTGCAGATTTTAGAGTCAGGAAGCCTGGAGTTCAAACAGGGTATCTTAGATACCCACTAACTATATGACCCTGAGGAAATCACTTGAGCTCTCTGTGCTTAATTCCTCAATTTGTAAAAAGGATATAGCTGTACTCAATTGACTCTAAAATCCTTTCTAGTCCAACCCTTTCATTTTATTTTTCTTGGCAATTGGGGTTAAGTGATTTGCTAAGGCCACGCATCAAGTAAGAGTCTGAGGTCAGATTTGAACTCAAGTCCTCCTGACTCCAAGGCCAGTGCTCTAGCCACCTAGCTGCCCCTTCCAACCCTTCCACTTTATAGATAAGAAAAGCAATGCCTAAAGAGCTTATTGTCACATTGGTAGTAGGCATAAAAGGCAAGATTTCATTTTTTCCAATGATTTCATTTTCAGAAGCTGGTTTCTCTAAGACTGACAGTTGTTTGCAAAGATGACTTACAAGTAATGAAACTGAGGCACCACTGAAGATTTACCTTTGTTGTACTTATGGGAGGTGCACAGGGAAAGGGGATAATTTGGGTGTTGACCTACCTGAAAATGACTCTAGAGGTTTTTCTCAACCCCATATTTCTATCTCACTTACCTACTCACTTACAACAGATTTCATCCTCCAAACAGTGCTTCAGAGAGTACTCCATGGAACAGATTATTAGAGCTGAGCCATTTCCAAAAAATAAAAAAAAATCTGTCAAAGCTAACAGTGGCAATGCTTTTTCAAATAAGAAATAATGTTTAATAAATCACAAGCAAAAAAAAAAATCAGTAAATAGCAGCAGTCACCTTCATCAATCAATAAAATAGTGCTTAAAAAAACTCCAACACTAGCTTTTAAAATTTTTTTTAGAGCCTCCTATTTTAAGCTATGTGATAGCTCTATAGCTCACCTTCCCCTCTGGCTTCCTTCCACAAGAACAGTGACATTTGGAGAAAGGTAAGACACAGGTAAGACCATTGGAAATAAGCAGCTTCAGAATTCATTAACAGTTTGCATGTTTTGTTTTGTCTACCAAGAACATTTCATGAGATTGGTAGGCAGCCCCATGCCTGCCCAAAGGACGAAATGTAAACAAAATTGTAAAATAAAATGTGAGGTGGGGTTAAAAATACATGTAACAGGCCCTGAGTCAGCTGATTTATCCACTGGGACAAGGGAAAAAAAGGACCTTTTAATTTTTTTGTTCCAGGACATTTTCAGTTTGATAGAACACAGAATCCAGCCACCAACCCCACTAAATTACCTGGCAAGGGCTGGACCCTATTTTTCTTCGGAAAAAGAAGAAGGACGATAAGATAATTTGTGGTTCTGAGTTTCTAATATCCAATAATTCTGACCATTTAAAACAGTTTTTGTAGGAAATATTTTATAGTTAGAGAAATAGTTTTTGACATTTTGGGGGGGAAAGAACAATGGACCGTTTACAGGTCTACACAGCAGATTAATGAATCTAATTGAGTCTGTAGGGAAATGTTTCAGTTTAACTACTGGAACTAATTTATACATTCACTACATCGTAATAAGTCAATTTAAGTTTCTGGAAATAAAACTGGATATCCTGGGTATAGATTTGAACTATAAATTTCTGCAAGAAAGGAGTCTGTGTGTTCATTATACATTGTAAAATTACCATATGGACCTGTCAACACTTCTTAGCAGAGCTTTGTAATAATGTCATTTAGTTTAACATTGTAATGTGCCAACTGAATTAATGTGCATGACACAATGCATGCCTCCCAACCTCCGCTTCTGGGGAGCCTTGCAACTTTTAAAGATTTTCCTCAAGGCGGGAGCCTCTTGCATTTGCTAGCTCAGAGCATTCCCAGTCTGTGATTGAGGGCTCTCACCTTTCCTGGGGTGCCAGGGACAATACACCACCCAGCTCTGGGGCCTGAACTTTCCACAATGATGTGATTTCCACAAATGAAGCTAGACCTTCTTTCAGGAGGCCTAGCTCTGACACCTACTTTCTACTTACCTTTAGTCAGTGTTCAAAGGAAAGGAAAATGATTCAAATACCCCAAGTCTTTCTCTTTTCATTTGCCATATATCTGCATATAGATTGCCTGAGAGAGAAAGTGGAGAAAATATTCTAAGCAAAATAGTACTTAGTGTTGCCACATTACATTGAACAATTAGTTTCAGCGGATTGTAAATTGAACCTCAAAATTGCTTCCACCCAGATAGACTGAGACTTAGATCATTTCCTTTCCCCAATGGAAAAAATTGAAACAGATATCAGAATATGGAACTCTTATCCTAGATATACAGAGGTTGAAAAGGGGGTTCATAAGATATGGGTCCCCCCTCCATCCAAAGGTGCCATTTTAGTACATGTATTTCCCAGGAGAAATAACAGCAGGATATACTTAGCACCTATACACAAATGTAACTAAGAATTCTTTCACCTGAGGTGGAGGGGAAGGGGGTAGGGAGAGCTGCAGTAGCTTCAAAGAGGGCAGTCCAACCATTTCACCAGGAGAGAGGAACCTTGGAAACACAAGTTTTCATTAAGTAGCGGGGTCACAAGCCAGGCTGCAGAAGGTCAAGAATTGGCTGAAAAATGAGGAAGTGGAAGCAGTAAGTTAGGACAGCACTTTTTCAAAGAAATTTTCAGTGAATAGGGAGGAAAGATACAGGACTATAGCTTGAAGGGTTGGCAGGGTCAAGAGAAAGTTTCCTAAGGAGGCCACCATGAGGCACTGGAGTAGGGTTTTATGAGGGAAGGGGAAGGAAAATAACACTTGAAAATGAATGGTGAGGTAGAAACTACCTATATATAACGATCAAGCTGGATACTACAGATAGTAATTTCATTCTGGAAACAGAAAAGTAGTAAAAAAAACCAAGAACTGTATAGGAGACAGAGAAAGGGAGCAGTTATAAATATCATAGTCTGGGAGATCTACACATAAACTCATAAAATATGCCTAGAAATCAAGATAAATTAGAGATCCATAGGTCTCAGAGGTCTTAGAGGCCATCTAGTGAAACCTCTTATTTTATACATGAAGAAACTAAGGCACATAAGAGTTAAATAATGTGCTTCAAGTCACATGTAGCACATCAGAACCAATATTTGAATCTTGCCCCTTTTACTACAAATCCAGGGTTCTTTCCATCGCACCACCAATTTCTCCTCATAATTATCACTGAGACTTGGTGGAATGAGATTACTGACTGACACTATTGTGTCACTGGAAGGGTATACATTTTCTCAAAAAGAACCAGGCAGATAAAAAATAGATATTAACATTGCATATTAAGATATAAAAATCCAGAAACTAGAGACCTGAGATCATTTAGCTGAAGATCAGTGGAATGAAAAAAATAGGATTTATATCATCAGTGGAATATACTACAAATAACATGGACAAAGAGGAAATAGAAGAGGAGTTCTGGAAATTGATCACAAGTCTGGCACCCAGGTGTGGTAGAGTCATGATGGGATCCTTCAGCTGTTCTGGACCTTTCCCTCTACTGAAAGTAGAGCTACAAATACAAGTCAATTTCTTGACTCATAATGCAAACTTCATCCTTCAAAATATATAGAAATTCACAAGAGGAAATTATATTCTCAGTCTGATTATGTTGAACAATGAGGAATTGAAAGCTGGGGATCAGGGGAAGTAAATATGGAAAAGTTGGAGTTATATGGCCAATCCATCTCAGAGTTTGTGATAGATGAGACGAAAACTCAAGAAAGCCTAATTTGAATCTTAAATTTTGAGAAGAACATATTATAAAGAGCACATAGAATGGCTAGCCAGTATCCCACTGATGAAAATTCTATAATTTTATAAGCAAGTCAAGGAGGGATGCGAAGCTCTGAAGAATGAAATTCTGAAGACACAAAGAGAAACAGTTTGGATGAGGAGGAAAAAGTGGCAGATGCACATGAAAAACCTATAAATAAGCTATATTTTTAAAACTATATTTATTTTTTAAAAATATTTCCCAATTGCAGACTTAAAAAAAGTTAGCAATCATCTTTTAAAAATGTTGAGTCCCAAACTCTCCCCCCTCCTTTCTCACCTCCTTTAGAAGACAAACAATTTGATATGGATTATATATGTGAAGTCATGCAAGACATATTTCCATATTAGCCATGCTGCAAAAGAAAACACAAAGCAATAAAAATAGAGTAAAAAGTCCATTAATGTGAATTCAGAGTTTATCAGTTCTCTATAAAGGAGGGATAGCATTTTTCATCATAGGTCCTTTGTAACTGTCTTGTGTCATTGTCTTGACCAGAATAGCAAAGTTTTTCACAGCTGATCATCCTTACAATATTACTGTTACTGTGTAGAATGAACAACTTATATTTTTAAAAGATTTGTACAAAAGATAGAATCAAAGGCAAGGACCTCATGGTACTATGAAAATAGAATCTAAAGTATTAAAGCTCAAAATCAGATAAAGGAAATGAGGGAAGCCAAAGATGTCAATACTGTTGTTGTTATACTGGGGAAAAGGAAAGAATTAAGAAGGGATAGAACCCCTGTTCATGATGGAAAAGACAATGTGCCTAACAACTGAGAGAAAGCAAATCTTCTCAACTTTTTACTTTTACTTTTCTCCTCCAAAGATAATGATAATCAGACCAAAAAGGACAGAATGTCATCACATAGCCCACATGGATTATACTCTCAGATTCTGAAAGTCCTGGAAGAAATGATAGCTGAATTATTGTCAGTGATCTTCAATAGGAGTACTCCCAAGATGGGGAAGGTCCAAATGTTGTCCTAATTTAGAAAAACTAGGAAGAAAACAGAGTCTGAAAATTATGGACCAGTATCTTTGAATTTAATTCCTGGTAAAATTCTAGAGTGTATTATTAAAAAGATATTAAAGATCTGAAAAGAAGTCATGATTACAAAGAGTAATTTTGGCTTCATTAAGAACAGGGTGTATCAAACAACCTTTAAAAGAAAAAAAAGAATTCCTTGACCTGAGCGTATAGATGTTGTAAAGATATCATTTGCTTACATTTAACCAATATATTTGGTAAAGTCTCACATGCTATTCCTGTGGGGAAAATGTAAGTTCATGGGCTAGACTATAATTAGAGATTTAAGGTTACACATCAACTTGGAGGGAAAAAAGTATTCTAGGGATCTGTGCTTATTAACACCAATGACTTGGTCAAAGGCAAATAATGGTTTGATTATCAGATTTATAGATAATACAAAGATGGGACAGATAATTAATATACACTGCATAACAATCGTTATCCAAAAAATTTTTTTGGCAAGCTAGAGCATTAGGCCATATCTTGTAAGATGAACTTTAATAGAGATAAAGGTAAAATTAGTATATTTGGATTCCTTAAGCTGATTCCCAAGGACAGAATGCTGAATATGTAGCTATGCAGCTCTATTTATCAGAGAACCATCTGAGGCTTTAAGTCAGTTTGAAGAAAATGAGTCATCTATGTGATATGACTGCCAAGAAAGCTAATGCTAACTTAAACTCCATTAAAAGAAGCATAGTATCTAGGAATATAGAGATGAATGCAACCTTAGCCTTTGGTCAAAGATGGAAAGAAATTACCCAACAAGATATTTGTAGCAATATTTTGTTTTGTAGTGGCAAATAACTGGAAACATAGACAATATGAAAAATCAGAGAAATATGGAATAGAAATAAACTGATGCAGGATAAAGCAAGTAGAATCAGGAAAATAAAATAAATGACTACAACAGTATAAAATGGAAAGAATGATAAAATGAACCATACTGTATTAATAACAAAATATTTAAATGCATTGTATCTGTAATATTCCTCGATAAAAAGTGAAATAAAGCTAATCTAACATTCTCTCTTCTTGATAAAGACATGACAACTCTTAGGAAACTAGTTTTCATTCTAAATGCTCCCAAACCATCTTTTTTATAATATGTCCTAGAATTTTGCCAGGCATCAAAGTCAAACTCACTGCCCCACATTTTGTACATGTCACCATCTTCTCTTTTTCAGAAGCGGGGAGATTTGTCCTTCAATCCTGTGCCATTTCTTCTATCTGCTACAACCCTTCAAAGATCACCAGTTACAACCAAGCAATCACATCTTCCAATTTATTCAGGATAAATTCCAGGATGTGATCCATACAAGAGTCATGATGACTTGACCTCATCAAAGACAGCTAGATGCTATCTTACCATCTCCTCACTTATCTTGGATTTCAACAAACTGCCTTCTAAGCATTTCTGCTCTATCGTTTCCAGTGCAAAGATCATTCTTTTCAAAAGAGAAAACAGAAGTAAAATAATGTTGAGTGTTTAAGAGTTGAAGCTGTTCAATGTTGTCCATTATTTTCATCACTCCATCTTCCCTTCTTTTATAATCTTTTCCTCTAGAATAGCCAAAAATAGGGTTTTCTAAAATGGAATTGTAGATTTAGAGCTAAAAGAAAGCTGAGAGGCTGTTGTAGGCATAGTTCTTTCACTAGCACCCTCTTAGTTCAGATTATATGTTGGGATAAAATGAAGCACTCACAGGTCACTGAACATAATGAAGGAGGTTTACTTTGCCCTAAAACAGTAAGAATATACAACAAAAATACAGTGGCACTTGGACCAGGAAGCTGTGTCAGGGAAGCTGAGGCCAATCAGGATGCATAGGAAGAAGTTGTGTTAGAGAAGCTGGGGCCAAAGGAAGTTATGCCAGGAAAATGCTGGTCCTGTCACAGAGGCCTTTGGTTCCAATTCATTTTACTAATGGGAAAACAGGGTAATAAAAGTTAAGTGAATTGTCAAGGATCCCGGAGCTAGTATCTAATGGAGATTTGAAGTCAGGTCTTCTTAATTTCAAACTCAGTACCTCCTTAGCATTTATTATCAGTTTCTGCGTTCTAGCACTCAGCCTCTTCTGACAGGACAATGCATCATTTTTCTTTCATTTTCCATTACCCTCCATTGCTTCTATCTTTCTGATGAGACTTAAACTGCCTTGTGGAAAGGTCTAAGTTGCAAAACACTGTTGTCTTTGTTTTTTTTGTTTTTTGTTTTTTTTTAAATTTGTGTTGGCTGTCAGGTTTCCTCTTTTTCTGTATTAGTGTCTTTAGGTAGCTTTTCTCCCCCTGCCTCCATTTTTGAAGGTAAACATGAGCATGATCAACAAACTAAATTATGATCAAATAAGGAAGGTGTATTGAAGCAGTCACCATGCAGCGCTTTTTTAAAAGGTGTCTCTGTATTCCCCGGCAACTTCTGCTTCTAATACGAATGATTATAAAAATTTAGATGATGTATAATTGTTTAATCCACTGTTAGAACAGTATGTTTGATTTCCTTGCTAAATGAATATTATGAGTTGAAAGACATGGGGAAGATTTGGGGGTAAACAGGGACTCCTCTGGCCTCCTGGGTTGTGATACCCACAACAAATCTGGGTTTCTCGTTATTTAATATGTTCGTTGACTTAGTGTCTTGACAAGAGCATATATAGCACCTTGATCCTTTGTGATAATTATTTTCAGATACCTTCTGTTGGTTACGTCTGGATCTTGGTTAACCAAGAGAATTGATAGAGGAAGAATATTGGGAGCCAAATTCCATATCCATTATCCTGATCAATCATACGTGAGTTTGTCCATCAGTGCTTAGAATATAGTATGGCTTACACTTTGAATACTTGTGCACTTTGGTTGAGTATGTAGAATACATTCATGATCATCGTTATATTATTATGTTATTATTAATATAAATACAATGGAAGAACACATTTAGAGCAATTAACACCCATGTTATATCAATATTAACATGCACCTTTGGAATAGTACAATGGTTGCTAATAGATATAGGGAATATCTAAATAAAAATCCATGTAATCTTAACTAAGCAAGACCCATCACCTTAAGGTAACTATAGAAAGTTGTACACTTTTTCATCATAAAGTAGGATGAGAACTGATAGATGCTCTGAGAGTATATGATAAATGGGGGGAAAATGACAGAAAAAATTCTAGACACTGCTTCACCAAACAATAGAAATGACTGATAATAGATAAAAGAATTTGTGAAATGTAACCAAAATATGTTTACCTTTGGGTAGAATCACTGAAGATATTATGGTCCAAGAGTGGAATCAAGAACCCTCCATTGCTAACACTTACATGAAGTTAACCAATGATATGCAAAGAACTACTGGAAAAAAGAAATACCTGAGAAATATGTTCTTAAGAAAAAATAAAAACAGAATCAGAGGAGATTATGATAGCAATTTGAGACCAGGTCATTGCCACCAAAATTAAAGAAAGTTATCTTTAAAAAGCCCAGACTTACTTTTCAGTGTACATTGTTCAAGAAAACAGCTGAAACTGCTGTAGGTGGCAAAATTTTATTCCCTACTAAATTCCTAACAAGACATATTGTGGTGTTCAGAATTATGCATCAGAAGCTCTAGCTTAAACTAATAACAAATGTCCACACTACAAATAAAATCCTCAAAATTTCCTTCAGAATTTAACAAATAAACTCTTTTGGAACAGTGGTATCAAAGATAAAAATGTTGCCTGCAATCCAGACTAAAAATTGATTCACAAAAATTTAAGAATAACATTTATATATTGCCTTAACAAATACCTATAATCTCTAAACTATGTGGAATAAAAAGCTTTCTAAATGCAATTTCCTAGATACAATCAGACTTTCCTCTTCTCTTTGCTAATTACACATCCCTGTCTCATCCCATGATTTGCCTTATCCCTGCCTATAGAGTAATAGCTCCTTTCCTACTACTATCTTGCTCCCAGTAGAAATAGAAACCCTAGTGCAATCAGCTGCCCCTTGTTTTGGTTGTTTCTTAGAGTTCTAGCAAGGCAGGAGGGATCTAAGAGAGATATTCCAAATATCGTACATAATGTCACCTGTATACTCTTCCCCCTCTTCCATCTTTAAGTCTTAAAATATTTCATTCTGTAGATGAATGAAAAGGAATTGGGAGTTGGAGTTGAAAGACCTGGGTAATAGTAAAGACCAAAAAAGTAGTTGTAACATTTGGGAAAGTTGGGGATGGGCATAATAATGGTAGTAGGCAGATAGCTACACATTTGATTTCTAGAGGCTCTTCAAGTCCCTATGCTGAAAGGAGTGATACTAATTTAATTGGGCCTTATACATATCTTTGATTTTTTGAAGGTCTTCAAACTGATCTATTCTACTTGGAATTGTTTGAATTAGTTGTCTATATTTAAGATATAAAGATAGATAGGTAGATAGATAGATAGATAGATAGATAGATAGATAGATAGATAGATAGATAGATAGATAGATACATCAAGGATCTGGGATATGCTAGAAGTACAGTTCACACAGAACACAGAATGTGTTTTCTGAGGACTGAATGGCATTATGTATAGATGATGAAGAGAGAGCAATGAACCCTAAGTTTTTTTTTTCTGATATTGGTTAATTTAATATCAGAAGTATGGCTTCAGAGTATGATTCATTCTTTTGGCTTTCAAGTTGGTCTATAAGTAATATATCCAGATGAATGGATCTTGACCCAAGGATAAAGATTTTTCCAAAAATGAGACAAATATTAACATCCAAGATTACTGAAGAACTATGGAAATACATACAATTATCTGGAGATAACTAAAAAGAGATACAAGAGGAGTGATTTAATTATCCACCTAGATCCCCAAATTAGTCATTAATAGTTTAATAACAACTTGGAACCAAATTTCTAGAGGAGTGACCTAGGCATCTCTCTTCTGTGCTGTTTAACAATTCTATTAAGACTTGAATGGATTAAAAAAAATTACTGATGCACACACACATATACACATATATATGTATGACACATATATATGTGTCATATATGTGTACATGTTGCTTCAAAGGTTTGTAAAGTGTTTTGCAGATATAACACTGGGTAGAGACTCTTGGGCTTCCCCAAACTGGTGAATCCTGGGGCGGGTGGGGGGGGGGTGATTTACCAGTAACTTATGTGAGATGCACAGAAACTGAGGCTCAGAGAGGTAAGTAACTTGCTTATTACTATATATCTAGAGGTGAAATTTAAACCCAAATATTCCAGATTCTAAAACCAGAACTTAATCCTCTATGCACATGATAAGACTACTACATCAAACTGCAGGCTATAGCTTATATCTTTAACAAATATTATCTCCTATTGTTAGAAATGTAAGATTATGTTGTAGAGGCACTTACGTGCTGCAATGGATAGAGCACTGGGCTTGGAGTCAGGAAGACCTGAGCTCAAATTTTTTCTCAGACTCCTCCTAGCTGCGGAACTCTAGGCAACAGTCTACCTCAGTTTCCTCAGTTGTAAAATGGGGATAATAATAGCACCTACCTTGCAGAGCTGTTGTGAGGATCAAATAAAATATTTCTAAAGTGCTTAGTGCAGTGACTGGCATGTAGTAGGAATTTAATAAATGCATGTTCCCTTCCCTAATATTCTTTGATGTTTAATGTTATGTGGGTTATTTGCAGAAATTGCTAAAAAATGACTACTTTTTTATAACAATAACAATAGTGGATGTTAGCTCATCTTCTGATTCACTTAAAGTTTCTTAAGGAAGTATAACTATACATAGTATATAGTATACTACATATATACACATACTACATATATATACATAGTATATATAACTTGAGGAAGTATAACTAAGCAATTTTTATGAAAAAGATCTTGGGTTGTTGAAGACTTCAAGCTCAGTGTGAGGCAATGGTATATATAATGGCAGCTATATGATTAGTAATGCCTTGGACTTTAGGTATACCATCATCAGTCAAAAATAATCATTTATTAATCATCTGCAGTGTGCTAGGCTCTGGGCATACATACAAAGACAAAAACAAAGCAGGCCCAACCCTCCAACATGTTCTATTGAAGGAGTCAACATGTACATACCAGGAATACTAAAAGTCATATAAAAGCACATGCAAAATATGAAGAAAAGAAAGCAATTTAGTAGGGGAAGATAGTGGGAGAATAAGGAGACAAGAATAAAACTGAGCTTGGAAATATCGGTGCCTGGAAGGCTGGTGGAGTAGCAGATGAAAAAGAGGAAGTTTGGAAGTGGGGTAGGATGGGGGTGGGGGGGAAATTTAAGTTCTGTTTTGAATATGTTGAATTTGAGATGCTTATTAAACATCAGTTGCTCAGTAGGCAGTTGGTGACTGAGGACTGTGGCTCAGGAAAGACAAGGGTTAGATTTAGATTTATAGGTTTAGGGATCATCTGTATAGAAATGATAATTAAACCTATGGAAAATGATGAGATTAACCAATGATCATGTGTGCATATAACCATATATATATGTATAGGTAATACATGTGTACATGTGGTACTGTATTGCCACATACATACATATATAGTATTATTAATAGAGCATGAGTATTACCATCTATACAATATATAATATCTAGTGTTTATATATATAGTAAATGTTATATGCTGTATATGATATCTAATATAATAATATATGGTCATATATTGCCTCCATATTGTAAAAGCAAGCCCCCTGGAATACACAGGGTGCCCTGCTATCACAGGTTCCTAGATCTGCATTTATGAAAGGAAAGGCAACTTTCAAGAGGTCAGCAATCACTTTAATCAAGCACATGCATCATTGTTTAGTTCAGGGGAAAAAGTCAGCACCTAGAACTTCAGAAAAAATGCAGAGAAATCAAAATCAACAGACATGTTTCCAAATATCTGACATAAACTATACATACATCAGAGATAATAGACAGATCCAGCTCTCTGACCAATGTTACGAGAGAAGGAATTACCAGCATCTGCATTTTCAAAGTCAGGGGGCTCGTCAGCAGCTTGCTTGAGTCTTGTCTGGCCAAACAAACACGTCCAGTCAATAAGCCCTAAAATAAAATCTCACCCTCAGAATATTTATACATTTTTTAGAGCCAGAGGACATTACAACCCTTGAGAACCAGTGCCTTGTTAGAAGTTTAGCAAAAGGTATGTTTTCCTACAAATCTTCCCTAATCAAACTCCCCTTAATGGGCAGGCCCATTAATGGGTGGGGAAGATCTTTAATCACATTAAAATAATTAACAGTCCAAATACATTTGCCATTTCTAGTTAAAGAACCTCTTGTTTCTGTACTTTACTCCTAGTAAAGACTCTTGGTTGTTAAAGACAAGATTCAATCAGAGGCACTTGATCATACTAAAAGGAAAACAGCAAAAGATCCTACTTTGCTTACCATTACACATATATTCTATGTAGTATTATATAGAAAGTATATATACTATATATGGTATAATCATGTATAGGTGTATGTGGTAATGTATACATAACCACACACACATGTATAATACATATTATATATATGATATAGAATTATATCATATATACTATATATAAATTATTTATGTTTATGTATGTGTATTACATATATAATACACACACATACATATACAAACACATATACTTTCATTTGTTAAGCTCATCAATTCCCAAAGATTTAGTTAGACACACACACACACATATACACACATACACACACACACACACACACACACACACACACACACAGAAGGAGAGTCTAAGAAATAGCCTTAGAATACTCCCAGTTAGAAGCCAGAATATGGTTGATGAAGTGACAAAGGGGCTTGAAAAGTAGTCAGACAGTTAGGAGGAAAACCAAGAGAGTAGTATCACAAAAATCCAGAGAAGAGGGAGTTTCCAGGAAGAGTGGGTAGTCAATATATCAAATGCTGCAGAGAGGTCAAAAAGGATGAAAACTAATAAAAGGCATTTGATTTTGCAATTAAATGTTTGTTGTCAATTTTGAAAGAGTAGTTTCAACAGTGATGAGGTCAGAAGTCACATGCAAAGTGCTAACTAGCAAGCAAGAGGAAGGGAAGCAGAGGCAATGAGCGTAGACTGCATGTAGCCACAAAGAGGTCAAGAAAGACGGGAGTCAGACAACACTGGCATGATTGTGCTCAGTTCTGGGAACTCTACTTTGGGAGGGACATTTTGGAGGTGGAGGGCATCCAACTAAGGGTGACCAGCACTGGAAAGCATTCCAAGATCATGTTTTATCCATTGAAGGAACTGATGATGTTTAGCACAGAAAAGAAAAGACAAAAACTTAAATGGGACAAGATAGCTTTTTTCAAGCATCTGAAGGGCAATGATGTGGAAGAATGATTCGACTTATTCTGTATATTTCATGGAAAGAAATAAGAACAGATGGGAGGGGAAAACTGAAGGGGGTAGATTTAGGCTTAATATTAGGAAAAAATTCAAAGCTACTAGAGTAGTAGAGTTTTCCAAAAATAGAATAAATAAGTGGCTTTAGGAAGTAGAAGGTTTCCCTTCCCTGGACAGTTTCTGGCAGAAATTACATGACTCCTCCTTGGATGTTTTCAAGAAGGGATTTTTGGTCCTTGGTGTGTTTGATCAGGTGACTTCTGAGATTCTTTAGAGCTTTCAGTTTCTTTGAGTGTGATTTGATGTGACTGCTCAGTTTCAATATCTATAAAAGATAGGGAATTTGCAGAAGCCCTTATAATGAAAAACATGGTGAACAAAGGTCCTCCGTAAAACAGAGTTAGTGGAATAACACCTGCTAAAGAAATGGCTAAAGATTCTCTTGCTTTGAATGTTTGAGTCAAACACATACATAACTACACTGACAGGGATATTTCTTCCATAAAGTGTTTGAGGAGTAGAGCTGGAGGTGGACCTGTGCTCCAAATGACTTCTTGACCCAATTTTCTATTGTTTCTATTGCTTTGTACACAAATGGCTATGCCATAATCCCATCCCAGAATAGACAGAATCCCTGTTAGCGTTCCCCTTTCAGCAGTTATACTGAAGGACAGAGAAATTTTGGAAAATTTTATACAGAAAGACACAATGAAGGGGAAGAAGGAAAGAAATAAGTATTTATCAAGCACCTCCTATATTCCAGGAACTACGCTAAGTTACACTTCAAAAATATCTAATTATATCCTCAAAACCAGCCTTGGGGGATAAGTGCTATTATTATCACCATTTTACAGTTGAGGAAATTTAGGCAGCTATCAGTTAAGTGACTTGCCCAGGGTCATACAGCTAGTAAATGTCTGAAGTAGGATTTGAACTCAGGCCTTCCTGACATAGGCCCAGCATTCTATCTACTATGCCACTTAGTGCTTCTGAAGATGAACAAAGAGCTTTTCTCAGTTTTAGCCTATAGTAACAACTACTTTCCAAACCCAGTCAGTAGAACTATATGCAACAGTCAGATAGGGACTACTTCCTGAACCCTGCAGAGAAAACTCCTTACATGTAACTTCTGCTTACCTTTAATTGATTATTTGTAACACTCAAGATGCTGAACCAGGTTGGGCAACCCTGGTTGTTCAATGACCAATCACAGAGCCATTGAGTAACTGCCAGTGAGCCCTCTAAGCTCTCTAAGTTGCAAATCAAAGATCTATATAAACCAAAGGGACAGCCCTAGTTGTCTCAATGATGCCTCCACTCAGATTGGACCAATGATGTCAGTAGGTGACCATTTTGCAAGGTTCTCTGCTGGAACTTCTCCTCTGCTAGATGCATGAGTTTTCCTCCTTTTTTTAAAATTTATGCTAGCACCTTTAAGAAAAGTTCCTTTTGCTACTACACTGTGGTTTTCATTGTCTTGGTGCTCCCACAATTCAGGCATAGGCCCATTGCCTAAGACAGTTTCCTGATGGGGATTATAATCGCATCTCATCCCATCTCTTCCCTCCTCATTTTATTTCATAATCATCTGATGGCTATCTACTTAACTTTCCCACCATCTTTAATTTGTGTTTAGATGCACTACTGAGCTACAATCCCTGGCACTGACTGATCAATCTTCCTCAACGGGCATGCTTCAAGAATGTCTCCACCTAGTTGAACTTAGCTCACTCTATTCATTTCAGATACCTATAGTAAAATAAATTGTGAATTGCGAAACTATTGCAAAAACTATCAACTGAAACTTAACATATTTTTGATATAATATCTTTTAACCACCATTTATGTTTTCAGAAAGGAGGAAGAAGAAAATACATTTAAAAAATGAGGCAGTTTGTTATGACCTGTTGGTGATATGAATACTTTACCATCACATCCCCAAGCACTAATGTGTTTTTTTTAAATAAACTGCTGATATCTTAGTCAAATGATTGTCTCCATGGGTATTTTAATGACTAAGTTGAAGTATAGATTCCAGGAAAATGAGATTAATAAAGAAGTAGTCAGAGCACACTGATTAAAATGTCAATTTTAGAAACAAAACCAGGCTATATCAAAAGGCAGTACGAAAAAAAGTTTGATGATTAGCAACTTTTCCCTCAGTTCCTTCTTTTTATCAGATGATTGGCTTCTCTCCCATTCTTCTTGGACACTGAAGGTACAAATAATGGTTGGTTAGGTTGGGGAGAAGAGGCTTTAGAAAAGAAAATTGGTCATACATGCCCAAAGAGGAAAACATCTGAAACAAATCCCTGTAAAAAAGTTGTGTTATGAAACACCAAAATAAGTAAAGTAGTAGCTAGCATCTACAAAATACTTCATACATTGTGTTATTTGATGCTTATAACAACCCCATGAGGTAGTATTATTATTATTATCCCCATTTTACAGAGGAGGAAACTGAGAATTTCAGATTCCAACTCAGCACATCTCATCTGCTGGCAGAAGCAAAATCACAAACTTTCTTACTCTTGGAAGCGTGATCCCCTACCTGAAGAATAAATCAGGGTGATGTGGGCTGACTGCTAATGTTTACAAGCTGATGAGATGCTGCATGATTTCCCTCAGGATACAGTCTTGAGTAAAGGACTAGCTGAATAACTAAAATCCCACCTCAGTGAATTAGTAGAACAGGCTAATCCTTGCAAATGGCTAGGATTTAAGATATGATTGTGAGATTTTTTTTATCCAGTTGCATAAATCTATGTATAGATGTAGATGGAGAATTATAGACAGTGACACACATAACAGAAAAAGATATGGACCTTTTCATCTAGCAATTTTTTATGTACATTTTAAATCACTATTTAGTATATATCTTGCTCACTTAAGGCAGCATGCTGAAATGTAGGGTTTGGTTACAATAAAATATAAAGCCAAGCCATTAAATTACTGACTCCATATTAAAAATGCTTTACTTATTTAAATTTGTGCACAGTGAGTCGTGAATAAGTGAGACAATGATGGCCAGAGCCACTACTTATACAGTCTGGAAGGCAATCGCCTATAGGAGGCTGATTAGAGAAGTTTAGCATATTACTTCTCACAGAATCATCTTCTTACAAATATGCATATGTCAATCACTCAACTCAAATATATGTTTTCCCCTAGAATTGTATATTTTATTGTAATAAAGAATATAAAGAGAACTGGGGGTATAAACATAAACACATCCACACCTAACACCAATTTTCAACGATTGAAGGGGAGTTGTCATTTTAGAAACTTATAGAAATAAATTCTATTTCCTTATATAGCTGAGGATTTTTTCTCTCCTGTGTTAGTGTCAACATTCCATCTCTTCATTTCCAGTTTAAGTAAAATAGCATTTTAAAAGGATCGTTCAAAGAACATAGTGACTTTCTTACTCCCTTTCTCTTTATTACTTTGATCACAGAATTTCATAGAATCTAAAAATTGTATGGCGTTGGCATGATCTTAGAGATTATCTATTCTGACCTCCTTTCCATGTGGGGAAACTGAGGCCATGAGACTTGAAATGTCTTGAGATTATACAGCTAACTATAATGATTAAATTTCAAAATCCTCTAATTTCAACCATATGGGTTCTAACTTTCACCAACAGAGGCTATAAACCCTGCACATCTCAGTAGAAGGCTTTTATGAGTTGCCATGTCTTTAAAAAAAATGTCTCACTTGGAGACCAACTTTCTGATGACAAACTGCTCTGAGGTTAGCAAAGCATGTTCACACACAATCCACCTGTCCTTGGGCTGTACTCAAAGCCTTTCCACCTTGGTGGGACCTCTGTAGAGTTTGTGATCTTTGGGCATAGTCTTTGTTTTTGCCATTCTATGTGCCCCCTGGAAGTTAGGGTCATACCTTGAATACAGTAAGCACTTAGTAAATACTTGATGATTTGTTAAGAACATAGGGCCACCCTCACTCTAAGCTGAAGTGCGAGAGTACAGCTTTAGTAAATGTATAATAGAATAATTACATTTAAACACAGGTTCATAGTTAGAAGAAAAGCTTTGCAAACATTATCAAATTTGATTCTCATAATAACCCCATCAAGCAGATAATATATGTGTTATCTCCATTTTACAGAGGAAAATGTTAAACCTCACAGAAGTTAAGTGATTTGCTCATGGGTTACATGGTGATTAAGTGTGAGAGCAGGAACTAGAACCTATGTCTCTTGTCTAGTGGTCCAGTTTATCATACATTGTTTCAGTATTTTACATATACCTTATCCAAGTCTGTCCTGACTCTGTAGGATATACTAATATGTCCTCCCTCCCCTCCCCACCCTCCTGCACTATTTTGATGAACAAAGGTATGGATTATCTTATTTGTACATCAATCCAAATGGAGTTTCACTATCCACTTCTTTATCTTCCCATAGACCGTGTCTACATATAAATAAGGAAGTTAAAGCAATGTGATGGGGAGGGGGATCAGCCTGTAATTCAAGACAAGGTACACTGGGGTAATGACTCTAACATGGGCTGGCTATGTGCTCCTCTTGAGCAAGCCACTTCATCTTTTTAAACAATGAATCTAGGTCCACTCCTCTAGTTATATAGGACTGTGGCTAGAGGAGTGGACCTAGATTCATAACGATTTAAATTCAGATTCTGACACTTACAAGCAGTGAGATTCTGGACAAGTCACTTAACCTCTCTTGGCCAGTTTCTTCATCTGTAACATGGAAATAATAGCAGTCTCCTCCTCCTAGGGTTATTGTAAAGATCAAAAGAGATAATCTGTGGCAAACACTTCACGAACCTTAAACTACCAAGTAAATGCTAGTTAGAATTGTAATAAGCTTCAGTTTCCTCATCCATAAAATGAAGAGATTGGTTTTAGTGACTGCTAAGGTCTTTTCAGGTCTAAGATACAGTTTCCAGGTCATCCCATTCCAGCATCAGCTCTAACTTGCATTGTAGTTTTAGACAAGTTACTTAATGCTTTGTGTTTTCTCCTTTGTCAAATGATAATAGTTACCTATACCAGGCATGCCAAAATCAGGGTTTATGTAAGGATCATTTGAGTTGCAACAGTTATGAAAGTTCTCTGCACAAAGTAAAATTAAAAGGGCTATATAAGTTAATGTGTTACACCGTTATTATTGTACCAGCTGAGTATAAGAGCATTTTATCAGGACTAAGCATTGTAGAGCTTTTGCATGTTCCCACAATACATGGCACATAGAGATAGCAGAGCAAGATGCAAATGATCTGTCTTTCCTCGATGCACACACAGTGACCACCATCAGGTGTTCTAGAATCTGGAGTGTCCTTGTACCTGCCTGACTATCAAGATCACATGGTCTTACCCACTGGACTTACAGGTCTCTGGGACTATTTTGAGAGACTAGGTCCCCAAAGATAATCACAGGTAGTAAGTAGTCTGAGCCAATGCCTTCCTCTGCTTTTTATTTTTTTCTTTAAATCAGTGCCTAATGAGCCACTTTGATAAGACACCATCCCTCCTTACCTCAGATTAGACTGACTGAGACTAAACATTTTAACCTGGGCCTTCTTGGACCATTGTTCCCCAATTGTGAGAAAAATAGCCACCTGCTACCAAGCATCTATTCAAGGACTGGTGCCTTCTCCTGTTTGTTTTGTCCTGCTATAGGTATCAGAGATGCCTATACTACCTTACTCCCCTGACAGAGATGGTGAGAGGATTAATTAGATGCTTGTAGAACAGTTTGAGCTCCAGAGAGAAAGATGCTATATAAATGGCATTTGTTGTTGTGTGGTTATTTACATGCACTCCATTTATTCCCCGGCAGCATTCTTACCTTTAGATGAACATGTTGCATAATTTCCTAACCCGGATACAATATTAGTCATTTCAATTTAGGTGTCATTCACCAATTCACTTGTAACACTCCCTGCCTACATTGTTTATACTTAATACGATGCGATTCTGTGAGCTTAGGGAGCTTTCTTATGATGCTCCTTTTCTGTCTTCGACATTAGCTTTGCCCAACATTAAATGGCACCAATCAGTGATGTTACCCAAGGGTCTAAAATTAGTGCTCTGGTCTTTTTTTTTTTTTTCCTTAGAATGAACGTGATTAATCATTAGTAAAACAATGTCAATCTGCTCGAAAGCTAAGCAAAACCTGAATATAGAGTTGAAAAATATCGAGTAGTTCCTTTTTCTATCTCCTACTATATTCCCAAATCACCTCCCAACAGCTCAATATCTAAAAATACCACCATGGTGGTATTGACAAACAGCATTGTCAAGATGGCAGGCATTTGGATTAGCTGCCACAATTCCACAAAGAATTGCTTTAGATCTGTTTTCATTCAGGTTTTTAAAGCAAAATATAAATTGAAAGAGATACCTATAGATAACAGATAAGCACAGGTATCCCTGACACTTATGCAAAGTTGCAAAATCATGGAATATATATGTCTTCATCACTACACAAGCCTGGCATCTTGGACAACCCGTTAGAAAGCCAATTTTCAAGCCACTTTCACTTCATTTTTCCCCTTCCATGGTGGCATTGTAAGGACCATATAAAAGCTGCTGAGATAGGGGATTGTGATGATAAAAACTTAATTGTGCCTAAGTAAATATTTGAAACTGCCTTTGAAATTGTAGACTATTTCCCCAACAATTGCTTTCATGTTGTGATTTGTTTACTTTCTATGTAATCCTCTAGAAAGTGTTTGAAACCTATATTTCCATTCCTTAAATTTATGAATTTGAGGACAATAAAATAAATTAATATCTTAATTAAGCAATACCTTTATTAATAAATAAAATGTGATCTTTCCCCCAAAGGATATTTGAGCTTCTTTCCCCCCATTGCTTTATTATATAAGCTTTCTATAGGTAAACAGCTATTCTTTAAAACAAGATGTGCTTAAATGATTCATTTAGCATAAAAAAGTGTGATAGTGGTTAGTTCTCATATGTTTTTCCTTGTGTTTTACGGGCAAGAATTAAAGGCATTGAAAATTCTAATTTTGCTTTTTCAGGAGAATATGTGCATATTTTAATCCATTTCTGTATAAATGCAATAGCACCCTCTGGAGGTCTTGGACATTTTGCATAACTTTCATAAATCAATGTCTTTCTTTGTTAACCCTACATACTTTTTGTTGAGTTAGACATTTAATATTTGATATTCTGATAATTATATTTGTCTCTTAAAATGATTAAGTACATTTTTTGCTGTTATTCCTTTCTATCATGTATTCATTGAGATTTGTGTGCGCCTCTCATTTGTAATGCGATAATGTAATAACTAAACATCACACAATACACCAAGCCTGGTGATTACTCTATAACTTTCCTATTTTTTATCATGAGAAAATGTTTTCTAAACAAGGAATGACAACTTTCATTTCCTAAATCCTTTAATATCTGATTCTATGTTGACAAGAAGGAACTAATTTTAAACCCTTTGAAGATTTCTGGTGAAAACAATTACTTTCATTCTTCCAGTGTCTGGTCAACAAATACAGCTGTGAGGCTGCTGTGGTTAGAGAGCAGATCCATCAGGGTGGGAGAATGGTAGAAGGAGCGAAGGTCAAATAACATAGGAGAAAAAAATACTATGAGTCATTGGAACATGTTCAGGCCCAAGAGTCACTTCTATTGTGTCCCAATCATATAAATAAATGACCACATAACCATCCCCTTCTGTGTGGCAGCCTTGCATACAGAGCTCCTTTTGAAGTCCCTGAGAGCCTCAGATAGAGGAGTTTAACCACTCACTAGAAGGAGATGAGAAGATGACTAATTTAGAGTAACTGGACATATCATCTTGTTCTTCGTTCCAGGCTTTCCTGTCCCTGCAGGTTGCTCTCAGTCAGACGATAGAATGAGGCCTGGCTCCTAGGTCTGTGAGTTCCCTAAATGTTAGCAAGTAGGGAAACTGCCGAACTTCTGATCACTTGGGTGAAAACCAGTAGAAGCAAGGTGGCATGTGCATGCGTGCGTGTGTGCATGTGTGTATGTATGTGAGTGTGTGTGTGAGACAGAGGGAGAGAGACAGAGAGACACAGGACAGGGATAGAGAGAGACAGAGACAGAGAGAGAAAGACAGAGAGACAGAGACAAAAAACAGAGAGTTTTGGGATGGGGAGTCTCTTTTCTTGGCTGACTAGAAGGATGGGTATCTACAAGATAAACTTTTCTGAAGACAAAGACCTTGTCTCAAAGACACCCTGCCTTATCTTTTCAAATTATTGCTAGCTAAGGTACCCCTCCCACCCAAAAAAGCTTTTCTAGATAAAAGATAAAACCTAGATTTGTAATTCAAATCTTGTTCTGACTTTAACAAAATAAAGTAAACTTAGGACTCTTAAGGGAACTTAAGTTCATACACACACACACACACACACGTGAGTTACATACAGTTCAGGCAAGTCAATCCAGGTTGGGGTGTATACCTGGAGTAATTTAGTGGGTCAATAAGAAAGAAAAAGAGGGGCGAGCTGGAATCATCATAAGGTTGTTTGATGACTTTTAATCATTTCCTGTGATTAAAGCATGGTGGCTCTAAAAGCTGACCAGTGGCTTGTGAAATCAAATGTTTTCTTTTTTTTTTAATGTTACTACTAATTTGCTCAAGTCACTTAATCTAAATCATTCTAAATGGCTGTAGCAAAATAAACATTCTCTCCCAGGGGTGTAATGAGTTATAACTAATTGACATGGCAACACTCCTTTTACTATGGATGGATCTATGACCATCACCACTCACAACTCCAGCTAAAACTTAGTTGATAACTCTTAGAGAGATCAAGTGACTTGCCCACAGTCACTAAGTTAGTAAGTATCAGGGGTAGAATTTGAACCCAAACCTTCCTGACTGAAGGGTCAGGACTCTGCCACTATACCAAGGTGACCACTGTGGCTTAAGATTAAGAAACAAGCATTAGACGGTGTTTGCTCAGTGTAGTAGCAGTGCTGCTATGAAATTAAGCAGTCTACATGGTAGTTATATATATACATATATGTATATACCCTTCTATCACATTTATACTTAATTCTCACAGGTGTTTTTACCCTTTGTCCTGTTGGTCCATATTCCTGAGTAGTAACATGAGTTCCTGTGGAACTTAAAGGCTCAGGTGAGATGGGGAACATACTGAAAATGGAAACCAAGTAGGGGCCATTGCCCTCCATTTTATCAGAAACACTTGTCTTTCTTAGACAGCCTCACCTGCTAACCTGTTCCCTTGCTGTCCTTATTCCAGCACTACACGTGTAAGGAGCTCTGAATTCTTCTCCTACCTCACACATTCTGGATTCTCTCATTAAACGAGAAAATAAAAGGCGGAACAACGGAATGGTGCCAGAGCCTGCTCAACTGTACAGAAGTAGCCGGAACTCTCTACCCCTTTCGGGGGAATGGGATAAGAGGGCAACACTTTGTGGTCTGACATTATAGCAATATCCTTGACCTGAACCAGAGTAAAAGTTCAGCCCAATACAAGGGTCTGGAGAAGCTAACTATTTGCTTGCTACAGTGCTAACTCAAGAATGGCTACAGAAATGCACAGTAGTAATCTTTTTTTTTAGAGTCTACATTTGAACTTTCACTAAATTCTGGCAATACTATCCCATTACTGCCAATCATCCCTTGCCTTTTCCAGACTCAACTCAAAATCTCCACATAATTTGCTTTTTTGAGGTGCCTCAAACCTTAAAAAGGAAGGAATCAAAAGGATTTAGGCTATCATGGTGATTAAAGTTTTGACTTTACTAAAAGACTTTACTAAAATCTCCTATACTTAACTATTCAAACAGTCAAAAGCTGCATCAGTCATTCATTATTACCTTTAATCAATATCATTTAAGTAATTACTCAAAATCCATCAACTCTATTTCTGCCAATCATAAGCAACTGATGAAGGAATTTTTAACCTGGAGTCCATGAGCTTTTAAAAAGAATAATTGATAATTGTATTTGGATGTAATTGGTTTCCTTTGTTATCCTATGTATTTTATTTTATGTCTTTCAAATATTGCTCTAAGAAAGGATCCAGAGGTTCTAACATACTTCTATAGTGGTCCATAATGCAAAAAAAATAAAATAAAATAAATTGAAAACCCCTGATTAGTAGAAGGATTTTAATCTAGTTCTCCTTGATTGCTAGCCACTACACCACACTTCCTCTCAATTATGTCTGTTACTGGTTTTGCCACAATCTTATCATTTTCAACAATCTGTGGGATCTCAAGTAAATAATGAATGTTTTTTTTCTTAGTCCAAAGCTGAACACATAAGATATGTTCAGTGCTAAGCTTATTCCATGTTATAGATGGACGAGACTGCCATTGGACTGAAAAAAATGTTTTCCAGTATGGCTATTAATATCTACTGACATCTCAGGGTCTTGATCATGACTGCAGAATTTATAACACAAAATAGATGGTCTGTCAAAAACTGGAGGTCAGAAGCTAAAAACAGGAAACAAGTGAAATAGAAAAGTACAGGTAAGCTGGAAGTCCACAGCTACCCATATTTATTGAAGAGAAGTTTTGTTGTGGTCCTTTAACAGATATGGTGGTACTTTAAAAGACGATCATGAGTTTTAAATAGAACCATTTAATGTAAATAAATTGGATGAAAGATGCTGGAACCCACAGGTGGGATGGAAAGGATGCTTGCCTGAGAATAATAAGAATGCCAGGATGTTCAGGTTCTTGTCCTGATCCTGCTACTGTGGTGGCACATGGGGCAAGTCTTTTATCATCTGTCTATGATATGCCTCAAAAGCACAGAAACTTAAGCATTCAGAAGAACCTCAGAGACTCTGGAGCACAATTAGTTTTGCCCAGGCATCCCCTTTATAATAGCTCTGAAGAGTGATTGAAGACTTGAAGACTTCTAATGGTAAGAAACCAGAGATGTGCTGGAGCCAGCTCTAATTGCTCTAGCCAAGCAATTTTCAGTGTGAGCATTTATACCTTAGAAATCTGAAATCACTACAAAGAAGGGTTTGATATATTGTTTTGTTTATTATCCAGTCTTAAAAAGTGTTAACAATACAACATTAAACTTAAAAGTGTGACTGCATTCATTAACTTCCCCCGCCCCCACCATAATTAAGCATTTGCTAGTACATTGCCTGTGTTGCTCTAGAAACATTGCTTGAGTTTTGTAGAAGTTCAGTAGAAGGCTCAGAGAATGAAGTCTTCAGCAGACTGAAGGCCTACTAATTAGTGATAATTAATTATCATCATCATAATTTCATATAGCACTTTAAGGGTTGCAAAGTGCTTTAAAATCATTATTTCCTTTGAACCTCAAAACACCTCTCAGAGGAATCTGTTACCTCCTGAAGCAGCCCTTTCTATTTCTGGACAACTCTAAAAATCATTTGGAAGTTCTTTTTTTTCCTTACATTGAACTGAAATCTCTCTCTTGGAAACTTCTATCCACTCTTCCTACTTCCTACTTCTGCTTTCTGGGGTCAAACAGAAAAAAGCCATCTTCTTTTGCCCATAAGTGAGACTTTTTCAATGCTCAAAGACCATGATCATATCCCCTTGCCCTCCCCCACCCCATCTTCTTGTAGCTTTCCTGTCCCCTGAACTTCTTAGTTCCTCTGTTATTGACATACTCCAATTTATTCATATCCTCAAAATGCAGCATCTGGAACTGAAACAAATAATTTAAATGTGGGGATGCTGTTTCATTCTGGATGCTGCATCCCTGTTCATTCAACCTAAGATCACAGTTGTTTTTTTCCCTTGTGGTTACCACATCATCATATTAATTCATATTGCTTTTCTAGTTGAATAAGATCTCTCTTCTTTCCATTCCTCTCCCCTCCTCCCTAGGAACTGTTGTTTAGTTGTGTGTTCTTTATGTTAGACTTGCATAATTAATTTTTTGAACCCAGGTATATAAAATTAATATTTTTTCTATTCAAATTGCAACTTATTGAGAGTTTCTTGTGATCTTGACTATTGTTTATCCAGAGTCAGCTACCTTTCTTAGATATGGTAAGCATCACATTTATGTCTTCCTCTAAGTCATTGATAAAAATAGTGAACAGAATAAAATGAAAGACACAACCCTCTGATACTCTGCTTGAGATCTCCTTCTAAGATGTCACTGATCTTATTAGTCATTACTCTTCAGATTTTCCATTCAACCAACCCCAAATTCTAATTCTACTGTAATCCAGAACCCTTCTCTCTCTGTTTTTCTATAAGAGCAACATGAGAAATCTTTACATCCCTTGGTAATATCTGGGTACAAGTCAGCTAATGCATTCCTTTGACCTAGCAGTAAAGCAACACTGCCTACCCCCTTAGCCCCCCAAAATTGAGACTGTCTTGTTATGGCTTGTTCTTACTGAATAAAAACTGACAGTCTAGTACAGTGGAAAGAGTGATGAACTTGGAGTGATAACATCCTGGCTTTTTCACTTACTACCTGTGTGACCTTGAGCAAATCATTTCACCTCTATGGGCCTCATTTTCCACATATATACATCTTTAAGGCACCTTCTAGCCATAGAACTGATAATGATCCTCATGAATGAATTACCTTAGTTCAATTATATGTTCCAGAATAGTAATCCTAACTTCTGGGCCACAAACTTCTGGGGCTGCCAAGCAATTATTGAAATGGATCTTTGAATCAGCATGTGACATTGTTATTTTTATCTTTATTTAGCTCCAACAAGATATGAAATGTGTGATTCCAGATAGTGAGAAAGGAAAACTATCTCCTGTAGACGTATCTTTAGATACACATGTTATCCGGAAAGTCCTTAAGATTTTTGTTAAACTGTACATATATACATACAGTTACATCTGGAACTATTCTTCAGATGTATGTGGGTATTGCTGTGATTAATAAAATACAACTTTATTTAGGTGTTATGGAATCTATAATAGATTTTTTTGTTGTGTATCTTCTCAGTAATTGTATAACAATAGTATAATCATTATCATATAGGGATAGTCAGAGAGTTACAGTTGAAATCAGGAAGAAATTGAGTTCAAATTCAGAGTCAAATACTTATTAGCAATGGGACCTTATGCAAATACCTAAACTGCCTCAGTTTACTCAGCTGTAAAGTGGGGACAATAGTAGCATCTACCCTGCAGAGTTGCAATGATCAAATGAAATACTATTCAAACTGCTCAGGAAATTTTAAAGCATTATATAGATGATAAAGCTTATCATCATTTAACATTTTTTAGAAGAAGTCCATTCAGATAGGATTCACTATTTTATAATTTTTATCCTGGGTTGTAATTAAGGTTATAGTTTGAAAAATTCACTCTCTTCTTTTTATTTTTTTGGGAAAAAAAAGAATATTTATTTATCTCTAGCCCTTGAGGACCTCTATACATTTTTTTCAAAGATCACTGACAAGAGCTATGCATTCACATTCGCCAATTAGCCCCACAGCAATTTGGCATTTGAAGTCACTAGTTCTTTCAATATCCTGGAGAGAAATTCATTTGGCATGTGATTTGATTTCATCGATGACAGCAAGTTGCTATCTTACCACATTCTCGCTTCTCTTGGACAGCAGCTCTCTCATTATCCATTTTTGTTCTAGCCTTCCAAGTCAACAAATCGTTTCTTCTGGTAGAGGAATGAAGGCAAAGTCAACAGGAGCAGTTGTTTCCACCATCACTATCCCATCTTGCTGGAGTAGCAGTTCTGGGATCACAGGATATAGACCTGGAAGAAACACTAGCAGCCATCAAGTCCAATTTCTTTAGGAATCTGAGACCTGGAGAGAGAAGATGATCTGCTCAAAGTGACACAGAAGAAGAGGGCAGTGCTACATGTTGCACCCAGGCCTTTTAACTTTGGAGCCAGAGTTTCTTTCACCATATTATGCTGTGTGGTCCCTTCTTTAAAATTCTTGGCCCAAATGTTATGCATTTTATTATCCTAAGTGTATCCTTTAGGTCTGAGATTTACTTGTGATATAAAGGATAACCGTCTAGAAAATCTTATCATTCTCTAAGCTCATAGCCCCCACCTAGAAAATATGAGAAAACATGTAGAGTAGTGCAGGGTGTCCTAAAAGTCTTGGTGCAGTTCTAAGCTTTAAAAACTTAAGTAACTTTATGCTTTAGTACCTTAAAACTGTACCGACTTTTGAGATACTCTGCATATTAAGACTAATTCCCTAATTCATTCAAGAAGTTCACCATATTATAGATTCAAGTTTTATTTAAGATGGAAAAATAAATAGAAATTCTAGAATAAGTAGCTATTGCTTCAAAGTATGTGAGCCCCTAAAGTCACTTAGAGTCCCAAGAATGAAGCAGCAGGCCTTCCTACCAGCCTGCCTTGACCCTCTACTCTCTTCTGATCAAAGAATAGGAGGCACAGGGCTTATCTCTTTGAATGCTCTTTTTCATTTTTTTCCCATGGTTACATAGTTTGACTCTCTGATCCTTATGAACCATTTCTCTGGTGAAATCTTAATGAATGAAGACATCAAAAAGTAATAGTAACTAAGGAAATATGAATTATTGAAATAGTATATATTAAATGCTTACCATGTGCCCAACACTGTGCTAAGGTCCAGAGATAGAAATACAAAAATGAAGATGCCCCTGTCCTCAAGGAGATTATATTCTAATGGCATAGACAATACATATAGGGTAGTGGTGATTATGGAAAGATTTTAGTTTTTCATTGGAAAAATCACAAGGGTAATGAATGGAGCCCTAGAAGAGTTTATTAATATGCATTTTTATTTACAGTTCCAGAGATGGAAAAGGGGTGGAGAACAAAAATATTTCCCAGTACTTTTCTCCTCTGCTGGTTGCCTTCATCCTCTTACTGTAGGCTCTTCTTTTCTCCTGTCTGTTGTCTTCATTCTCCCAGTTACCAGTCCAGCTTCTTTCCACTGGCTACCTCTGATGCCTATAATTATCCCCTCCTCATCTCTGCCTCATAGAATTCCTCACTTCTTCTAAGGCAGAACCTGAGTACATGAAGATTTCTACATGAAGACTTTCCTAGTTGCTCTCCTCCAACAGCTATATATTATATTTTTCTCTTCATATTTACTCATTTTCTTCCCTGACACGATATAAACTCCTTGAGAGCAGGGGTTTTGTCATTCTTTGTACTTGTATCTCCAGTACCTGGCATAGTGATTTTTACATAGGAACTGCTTAATATTACTTATTGGTCGATTAACTGTTGGAAGTGAGAAGTACCCCACTCTCTACAAGAGTATTTTTCTGTAGCTTCTGTGCATTCTGAGCTTTAGGATTCTAACATTATTCTAACTTAATTATAGTAGTCTTTAAAAAAAAGTCACTTTTTCAGAGGTATCTAATCTTACTTCCATCTTCTATATATACTTTTAAAAATCCAATTAAGAGGAAGAATAGTTCTTTGTGAAAAAAATCTATCTTCTCTCCTAGACCATCTCCCTTATAAACACTCCCAGCTCAATTTTTTGGCCTCCTCCACTGCCCTCCTCAAGAGCAGCAGCCTTGTCTACCTGTACATGCCTCCTCTCTGGGGCCTGGCTCACTATTCCATGAGGAATTCCAGCCATGCTCATCTCATTCTTAGTTCAAAACCTTTGGTTATTCCATTTATATTTCCTGTTCTTAATAGCATACTATTCCTCATGGGCTGAATTACTTGTGCAGATTTAGACTATGGGATTCTACTGGTCTTTACTTCAATTATTTGAAATCCACTTGCCCCAAATCCAGAGTGTGCACCAGTACACTTAGCTTCTCCCTCTTTATTCAGTATGAACTCTAACATGGCATTACCATTTCCTCCCAGGGTTCCAGCAATTCTGTTTTGGTAGCCTGTTTCCTCTTATGGGTCAGAATCAAGACCCAAAATGGACTTTCTCTTATCACTTCTTCAACCTTCAGAAATTAGAGATAGGTGTGTACACACACACACCTATCTCTAATTTCCATATAAATATATATACACACACACACATATACACACACATATATATATACATTTATATGCAAATATATTCATTCATACACATATAAT
This sequence comes from Notamacropus eugenii, assembly GCF_028372415.1. Taxonomy (NCBI): domain Eukaryota; kingdom Metazoa; phylum Chordata; class Mammalia; order Diprotodontia; family Macropodidae; genus Notamacropus; species Notamacropus eugenii. The sequence continues at coordinate 215,891,641 of NC_092876.1, forward strand.
TATATGAGTAAGGGTATATTTGTATGTATATATGCATATAATTAGAATTTACATAAAGCTTTAGGATTTACAAAGAGCTTTGAGAACATTTTCTTATTTGATTATGTAACAACTGTATGAGGCAGGTGCTATTATTATCTTCATTTTACTCTGAATGAAACCAAGGCTCAGACAGCTTAAGTGACTTGTCCAAGGTCACACAGGTAGTAAGCTATCTGATGCAAGATTTGAACTAAGATAATCCTGATTCCAAATTCACCATTTTACCTTTATATCACCTAGCTGCCATATATGTATAAATATCTACATACATTTACATGCATGCGCACATATAAAAGTATGTGTGTAAATGAATCTTTCCTAATAATAGTAAAAATGATAAATAGAACAGTCATCACACTAAAGCCCAAGGATAGATTAGATTCTGTTCCCATATCAAGTTTTAAAAAAGCAAATATTTTTCATCTGAAAGACTCAGATTGAGCAGAACAGACAATTATTAACCTATTAACAACCTATTAACCTAAAACAAAATTTAAGAAAGTAAAAAAAAGTCCTAAATAGCACTAAAAATCTGAATTAAAGAGGGAAAATCATGTTGGTACTATTATTAAAATAACATGCTTCCTCTCTTTATCCTTAGCTTAGAGAATACAGAGTTATTTATGTATTAGTTTCTCATTTTGCCGCACTGAAAAAGTATTTTGGGGATCCTTGATTTTGCTATAAAACACATTAAAAATGATCCATCTGAGATCTGAGTTATTTCTACTCAAACTTATCAGATTCCCAGGCTGAAAGCAGACTAAAAGCAAACTATCTTGTTTATCTGATAGTGTCCACCAGAGGGTTATGCTAATGCTGGCTCCAATTGGTGTGAGAGAGCTGATGGTTAAAATTTCAGTGTGAGCATTTAGCAAATGCTATAAATCAGGACTTGATTTATGATTTTATTGATGATCTAGACTTTAAAAAGTAATAAAGAAAAATGTTGATAATGCAGATTAAACTTCTAAAGTATTTTCTGTGTACATTTTTTCCCCCAAAGACACAGATGTTAAACACTTACCAGTATACTCTTGTCCTAGAGCAAATGGATTTGACTTCTCCAAACTTTATAACTGGCCTAATGCTTTGTTATAGATGTCCATTGCTTCATCTACACACATGCATGCATATTATACAAGTGTACGTCTTTGGAATAACCTCCCCCCCAACTAGTACTTGCATATTAGTTCCCATAATGCTAAGTTCAAGATAGTTTCTTGCCCACATTTCTAAATCAAAGCCTCATGAGCCCCTATCAATATGTCTGCCCTCCAAGAAACAACCAGAAGATACAATTAGCTCAAAGCAAAGGCATTTATTGAATGGCATAGTAAAAAACACAACATCCTTCCCCAAATCTATAGCATACTCTTCTACAAAAAACACCCAGCATTGGCAGGAAGAGCAAACAGATATAGAGATAACAAACAGAGCAAGACATAGATAAAGAACATCTAATAGGCAAAGCATACACATACAAGAAGGAACAAATGATAGCTCTGATGGTGCAGGGCCCCTGATATCCTTTTGTAATGTCCCTAAGCCAGTCTTCACTAGGTGAAGTGTTTTGGCTAGATGAGTGGCATATTAGGCCTGCTCTCTATAGGGCAAATTAACCTGTTGGTTGGAAGCAGTTTCCACTGCCTCTAGTTTCTGGCTTAACTGAAATCCTTGGCTCAGTATTTTTGGGCTCTTTCACAGAGATGTAACTTTAGAAGTAATAGGAAGTCTCTCCAATTCTGCTCCCTCAGAGTCTCTGACAAATGTCATCTACCAAGCTTCAATATCCCAACGGGAAATGTCAAGCTCTCTTTCCTCTTACTAAATGCAAGCACATGTCTCCTACAACGATGTGTTCTGCAACTTGATGCCACTGCTAATGGGATTGAGGGTAGAAGGAGAGGAATCCAAATCTCTGCCTTGCTATACTCAATACGAGTTGCAAGATTATTTCAAAAGTTGAGCTCTTCATCACTGGATCTTCTTCTACACTAACCAACTACTATTAGTTCATCTGTTAGTTACACCATTATAAAATCCTGACTCCTCCATTTGCCTAGAAAAACAAATGGTAAAGCTACTCTGGTAATACAGGGGCAAACCCATTTTCTTCACTAATATCATTGCTAATCTTTTCATATGCAAATGAACTATTCAAAATGTAGTGTCCTACAAACTCCAAATAGGCTATTCAAAGTCTGACAATCTTAATTTCATTAAGCATATTGAGATTCAGTGGAGTGAGACTTCTCTGGTAAACCCTGCTACTCCTATACAAGTATATACAATAAAGCATAAATATTAATCCATTCTAAAAGTATCCTGACATTCCTTGAATTTGGCCCAACACCATGTGTGCTAGAGTGAGAAGGAATCATATCACATATGTATATGTCTTACATTAACATAGATACTGCTATCCATTAATATTAATATTATAATTAGGCAGGTAGCATGCCTGATTATGCCACGATATGGATTTTAGTCTTAGATTTGTCACTAACTTCCTCTGACTTTGCACAAGTCATTACACCCCTTCTGAACCTCAGTATCCTCATCTATAATGGCATGGCTGAATTTTATATTCTTGAGGTCTCTTCTAGTAATAGCAGTCTGCAATTCTACACAGGTCCTTACAAAGTGAGGCCTTTGGAGAAGTGAAAATGGTTTCATGCTGATATTCTGATGATCATTTGGACGCATCTTTATTGAAAAGGGTCAGAGATCATAAAGAATTTCAGTCCAGGTACCATTAGAAAGGCTCCCAGGTAGAAAGAAAATGGTGGTTATTTGGATTATTTCCTTGGAAACTGTTGTTAGGCTGTAAATAAATGTCTTAAAAGGGTGACTTGTGTATATTACCCTAGAAAAAGCTTTCTGTTATTCACCACAAGCCTAGATATGTAGTTCCACACAAATAACCAAAGACTTAATAATAATACTTGTTTGTTCACAGCCCTGCATGCAGATGGGAAATGAGGTTCAAAGAAAAACTGTCTTTTTTGTTCCATGTCAGGCCACATTTACCAAATCTAGGAACTCAGAGTTTTGACTACAGAGCTTATGTGAAGGAGCATTATAAGTAAGAACATTTTACCATCACAGGAAACAAAACTGCACATGGCATAAGATAGAGTTGGAAGCATTTGTCAAGTTGTCTAAAACAGCAAAGTCATTCTCACTAAAGTGTGTAATTAAATAACTCCCCTTGAAAGCTATTAGTTGTGGTGTAGAAAATAGAGTGCTGGGTCTGGAGTCAGGAAGACCTAAGTTTAAAACCAGCATTAGATACTTAACTGTGTGACACCAGGCAATTTGCCTCAGTTTTCTCATTTGTAAAAATGGGAATAATAGTACCTACCTCCCAGGGTTGCTGTGAAGATCAAATGACATAATAATTAGAAAGCACTTAGCACAGTGCCCAACACATACGAGGTACTATATAAATAAAAATACTGTTATTAAAATTTGAAAAATGGACTTGAAGAGACAGATTATTTTTAACACATAAGAACACTTGAGGCAAGGAATGCTCCGCTGATGCTCAGTGATCATTCCTGTCTGAGAGAACGCCATGGCCATCACTGGTTGTTAACTAGACTGGTACTAGTAATAGCCCATGTCAGCTCTTTTAAAGGAAATCAATACTAAACATAAAAGCAAATGTAAAGAGTCCTTCCCTGGATAGCACCAATCTAGCTTATGCTGAAACGCCCACCAGTCAGAGGGTGCCATGTTGCCTTTCTCCCTCCCCAGCTCTTATCCCTGACTCAAAGCCTCACCTTGGCTTCCCCAAAACAGGGAATATTTCACCTTGGATAATAGGTGAGTCTAGTTTGGTAATTTCTACTGAAAAGTGGGTATAACCCATTGACTTAAGTCTGTGGATTCCCCTTTGCTGAATGGTTCCATCATTATTATACGCAGGACACAAAACTTTTCAATGCATTTGTAAATGGAGATTGCTCTGCTCTTGGTATTTGATCTCCAGTACCTAACACAGTGCCAGGAACATTTTAGTTGCTCAGTAAATACTTGTTGATTGATTGATAGAAAGTTTAACAGTACTGCCTTGAAAATAAGGTGATTACCTTAAACATGGTCCCTTAAAGATATATGTCTGCTTAGGATAGACCTGTGATTTAATTTACACAGACCACTCATAGGGAGGAAACTCCCTCAATCAATGCAGATAGGAATTTATTCTCTAATTTATTCTATTAGAGACTTGCTTGGGAGCAATAAGAGGAAAAGCAGCTTGTCATGGCCATATAGCTACTAGGTGGAATCTAGTACTAGAATCCAGATCTGTTCTGATTACAAGACTTATTCTCTATCCGCTATGCCATTCGGCTTGCCTCTAAGTTGTTCCCATGTTCTATGTCTTTTTCTCAAAGTAATGGCTTGGGATTATGAGAATTTGGTGGAAAGAATGATGCATCTGGAGTTCGAAGATCTAGGGTTCATTCCTGACTGTGACATGGACAACTCCTGCTACTCTCTGGGCCTTAGTTTCTTTACCTGTAAAATGTAGGGGTGGGTATGTGTGTGTATATGTGTATGTGTGTGTGTGTGTGCGCGCGCATGTGGGTGTGTGTGTACTAGATGCCATTCAAAATTCCTTCCAGATTTAAATTTGTGATCCTTATCTTTTGAAGGCTAAATTCTGATGATCAGTGCTTTTTTATTTGCAATCACCTAGAGTATGGAAAACAAGACTGAACATTGACCAGCAGTGGTTTTGGTCTGTCTGCCTTTCTCTGACTGCAAAAGGCAGTTTCTGTTTTTAAGCAATATAATTCAATGTCAAAGGAGCTTATGTAATATTTAGGCTTGGATTACACTAAATTAATCTTAACATGAAAAATCTTTTGATTATAGAGTAAGTTTTGTCATTGATTGATTGACTAATTCATTTATTCATATAGTAATGTGACCACTAACTTCTATTTATAGTCTTGAGCAGTAACCGAAAATTCCTATTTGTGCCATGTTAGTAGGTGGATTACATAGTTACCCAAATCTTCCCACCTCTTTTACAAGGTTCAGTGAAATATCAACTATGAGTTTCCCCTTTTTAATGTATCTCCACTGCAATTATGTTCTTTACAAGAAGCATGAAGTTGAGTTGTTGTGAAGGAGAACCCTGATTTGGCTATTAGAGCAATGCTTAGGAAATCAAAGTCTGATTTTACTCTGTGCTTGGGAGGGCATTAGAAATGTATCCTGCCTTGTCTGTGTAAAGAAAAAAAACCCTGTTGATTTCTTTCTTTTCTTCTAGCTTTCTATCAGATGAAAAGGAATTGTATAATCACAGACTTAGAGTTGGCTGGAATCTTAGTGGTCATTTAGTCCATTTTTACTTAAAAAATGAGGAAATTGAAAGGCAGCTAGGGGGTGCTGCCAGTACAGCATCAGCCCTAGAGTCGGGGGGACCTGAGTTCAAGTCACTTAACCCCAATTGCTTGCCTTCCCCAATCCAAATAAGTGAGGAAATTAAGTCTCAATGTAGTTAAAACATGTATTGAAGGTCACATAGATAGGAAGTGAAAGATCAGATTTTCTGTCTCCAAGTTCAGCACTCTTTCCATTATACAGCATTTTACCATGATGGCCAGGGAAGATTAGCCAAATGTACTTCATGGTGAGTATGATCAGTTCCTTTGACCCCGTACTTAGCACAGTGCTTAGCACATTGTAGGTACTTAATAAACATTTATTGATCGACTGATAGTAGACTTTGTACCGATTGCAAAATTACATGAAAATTTCTTCACCTCTTTCAATATACCTCCTTTGAGAGGGAAACACATAGACACGAGAGCCTTGGTGGTTAGCCCTACTGCCATGATCCATTGGCTTAAAGATATGCAGGGAAATAAATATACTCCTGCTTATGTTAAAATAATTTTATTGATAATTTTATTCTTGTTATCACCTACATCCCTCAATAAATTCTTTTTGTCAAAGGTAGTTTAAGAAAATTCTCTTTCATGATTATATAGAAGACCAGCCAGGGTTATAATTAGGAATTTTGTAACCAGGGGAAATTGAGTAAGGATTAAGGGTTACTACTCAGTGTGGCAAGATGGAAGAGGTTTCCATGATATTAGGAATCTACTTTTGAAGAAGTTTCATTATTGTTAGAGGAGAGAAGGACAAAGTATGGTTTATAAAGGAAGATGAAGGCAGGGAAATCCATAGAGGAGTGTATCTTGGGTAAGGCTAGGGCAAAAGAGGAAGCACAATTTTTATTTTAACTGATCCTGTTAACTAGTTACTAAGCTCAGTTGTTTCTGTGGTGTAGAGTAAGCATATGTACTGTTGGTGTCCTTTAAATTTTGAACCCCTGGAGTAAAAACTCTAGTCACCCTGTCCTAGTTTTAAAACAGCTGTCATTAATATTCCCAAGTAAATCTCAAGAACACCTTTTTCTCTACCTTTTAAATTCATTTGTTATGGATTATTTTATGTTCTAGTCACCTGTATTACAGTCTGCATATATCTACTAGACTGTAAATTCCCCAACTAAACTATAGCTCCATGAGGGCAGAAATCTTTTCTCACGGAAATTTTGTTTTAACTCCAGCCTTAGTATAGTGCTTTGAATATGGCAAGTGCTTTTTCTATTTTTTTAAATTAATTTGAACCATCAACAAGTATTTATTGAGGTTTTACCATGTGTTCAGAACTATGATTAGACCTTATGAGGGATACAAAATTATGCAACAAGGTAGAAAAATAACACTGAAGCACAAGAAATATATTAGGAACATTATATGATACTACCATAATAAAAACTTACATTTATATAACAAACTATTAAACATGTGTATTTTATCCCCATTTCACAGACGAAGTAACTGAATCTCAGAAAGATTAATGCTTCCCCATAGTCACGTAACTATTGTCAAAGCTAGAATTTGATCCTGAATTATGTAATTCTAAGGTTGCAGCTTTGTCTTTTTTTTAAATTAAAAAATAATTTCTTATGGTGATTTTTGTTTTTATATCAAAATCCTTTCTGAATATGCCACATCCCATGTACCCAGTGAGCCTACCCTCACAATAAAGAGAAATAATCAAGTAAAAACAACACAGCAATTGTATATTAGGTATATTTGGTGTTACAAACTTAGAGTCCTCCACCTCAACACATAAAGAGGAGGGGAGGGGTTAGGTGTATTTCCTCTTCTCCAAGTACAGGATTGGTCTTTGTCATGACATAGCGCTCATTTCACTTCAGTGTTCCTTGTATGTCCATTATTATAAGTATATTGTATATATTGTTTTCCTGGTTGTGCTTTCTTCGCTCAGCATCAGTTCATACAAATCTTACCATGTTTTTCTGAATTCTTCATATTCATTCCTTCTTTGTGTGTATGCATTCATGCATCTTTGTATCACATAGGTCTGAATTATGTAGCACAGATAAGTGTTGAAGGATTTCAGAAAAAATTGACAAGAGCTACATTACTTAAGAAAGACTCCATGGAGGCAAGAGAGTTGAAATGTACTGTAGGTAAGATCTGACAGGGTGGAAGGGAGAATTGGTTGTTTTAGTTGACAGGACAAGAGACACAAGATGAAAGCAGGAATGAGCACAGCATATGCAAGGGATGGTGAGGAAGTCAGTTTCAGTCAAACAGAAAATGAAGGGTTAGAGAGTATTGTGAAGTATCATTAGATAGGCAAGGTGAGGCCATTCTAGAGAGAGTCTTGAAAGTCAAGCCGAGAAATTTAGACTTGATCCTATTGGAAGTAGGGGGCCATCGTAGATTGAGAGCAGAAGCATGATACTGTAAAAGTTTTTTGTTTGTTTGCTTTGTACTTAAGAAAGAGTAGTGTTTGATTCTGGAAGCTGAATTAGGGTGATGGAGAGGAAACAGTAGACAAGGGGGGAATGGAGAAAGTTGTTGTAGAAATACAGACGTGACAGATGAGATGTTCTAGTGAGATGGCAGGAAAATAAGGAGGAAGTTATGGATATAAAAGAAATGTCAAAGGAAGATTAGATAGATAAGGTTTGACTGATGACATATGCATGCCAGAGAAGAATAGGAATAAAGATAAATCTTTGATTTACTAAGATTATACTTTAAAAAGGATCTTGAACTTCCCAGGAGTTTACAGCTTTAGTTTCTATTGAAACAAATTGTTTCCTAAAGAGACTATATTTGTTTGTTTTCCTCCCTTATAAGCATTATAAATACAATCAGGAAAAATAATCAGAAGTATTTTTCAACTAAGTCATATAATGATGTTCTCAAATAAACCAAGGAAGGTATGAGTAATGAATCAATAAAGGTAGATCATATGCGTGAGCTTGCACATACATGTGTACCTAGGGGCAGCTAGGTTGATGCACTGGATAGACCACCAGTGTAGGAGTCAGGAGGACCTGAGTTCAAATCTCACCTCAGACATTTGACACTCACTAGCTGTGTGACCTTGGGCAAGTCACTTAACCCCAGTTGCCTAATCCTGGGTCATCTCCAGTCATCCTGATGAGTATCTGGTCACGGGAGTCAGATGGCTCTGGAGGAGAAGTGAGGCTGGTAACTTGCACAGCCCTCCCTCCCTCAAAACAAAGTGAAGTGCAAGTCATGTCATTATTTCTCTGATGTCATGGTCTTCTTCAGCAACGAAGGACGAATGCATACACATGTGTACCACACATTCTCACACACATGCTTACAAATATAAGAGCAGTTTCAGTTGCCCTGTCCCTTGTGTTCAATTGCTTCATTGTAAACCAATCTCACCTTTCAGTAGGGATTTGCCAGTATCAGTTGATGTCATTATAAAGACAGGTCTGTGTGGAAGCTATTTCTGCAAAGCAGATGGTGAACTGTGAGCAAAGTATCTCTTGGACATTTGCAAATTCCTCAGCGCCCATCCCACCCTTGCTAAGTGCTTATCTCCTGGACTCTTGTCTAGTCAATTGGTTAATGTAATTGGTTGGATTCTCTGTACTTCTTACCTATGACTCATATAGGTTCATATAAGAGGCTGATTTCCTGGCCAAAGACTAAATATTTCTGATCTGCCACCACCTTAGCATGTCCAGTAGCCTCTTCCTTGCCCCAGCAGGTTGATTTCTAGCAAAAAGAATCACAGAATCAAAGAATTTCAGAGTTAGAAGGGACCCCTTTATTTATTTCAACATGTATGTGACAAAGGGTTTAGTGTACAACTTTGCCGACAAGAGGTCATCCAGCCTCTGCTTAAAGACCTCAGGTGAAAGGAATCCCACCATCTTTCAGAGCAACCCAATTCCCATTCAAAAAGCTTTGATTCTTCAAAAGTTTTTCCTTACGTCCAATCTAAATTGGCTTGTTTGTTCATTGCTCCTAATTCTGTCTTCTGAGACCTGGCACAACAAATGTAAGCATGCTCTCATATTTCAAATTTCCAAATACCTGAAGATAACCCTTGCATTTTTCTAAGTCTTCTCTGGGCCAAATATTCTCCACTCCTCTAGCCTATCCACATATGGCATGGATTTGACATCCTGTGCCTTCCTGCTTGCCAATCTTCTGGCAACCCTTGTAGCTTAGCTTATTGATGTTTTTTTTCTAAAATGTGGCATGCAGAATTGGACACAAAATCGCAGAGGTGATCTGACCTGGGCAAAGTATTTAAAATTTCTAGACTCCATGATAAGCTTTGAAATTAATGATGCCTCACCCTATTCATTAGAGAGCACCAGTGGCCAAACCCAGCTGGGCCAGCAGAGGAATGTTCCATTGGTGTTGGACTCAGGAGAAATACTGGAGAATAAAAAATTATAACTAAACCATATTATCCTCAGTAGCAAATTAGATCCAGAGGGAGGTGCCTTATATCTTGCAGGCCACTAGGAAAGCATTTAATGCATAATTAATGTACTAAATGAATAGGAGAAAATGACTGAAATAGTCAATGTGCCTTTCTGAGAGACCAACTGATTATCATGGAGTGAGTGACTCATATACTGAAAGCCATCTGGTCAACTTGCCTTCATTGCTCTTCAGCTGATGAGCATTTGTGCTTCTCCAATCAGCAGTTCTCCTATTTAATTCTCCTGTTGTTTAAGCTCCTGATCTTTCCTTGGTCCTGGTTCAGGGTCATGGAAGGAACTTGGGCTTCAGAGCGCATATCTTGTCTGCCTATATAGTGACATATCCCAGATAAATCTAGGTTACAGAGTAAATATATGCCTCAGAAGCAAATTTAATGCCAGTTTTTGCTGCAAATTGTCTATTACTGTCACCACTTGTCATTATGTCACCAAAACAATGGATATCTTACACCCTCACTGTCTCTAATGAGTAGATTAAGGGATATGGTAATCAGGAGAATATATGTTATTTAACAAAAATAATCAGAATAAAATCTAGATGAAAAATCATAATGATATAGTGGCTGTCTATGGCACTTCTGAAGTGCATTGAGAGCATGGTGTAGTTTAAAAAATAATGAAGAGTCTTATTATACTAAGCTAAATATGTCTTAAAATAATTGACAATAAATTTCTATGTATTTTAGAGTGACCAGATTTTCAGTTTTAATATTTGGACTGTTACTAAGATTATTAAAAGGAAAGGATGAAGAAATTACATTTGCCTTCAAGAATAATTTTGAAAATAGTTTATTTTTCACAGCTTGCATTATCTATTTGCTTGATTTAATACATATATTAGCACTAATAGCAATTTGTATTTATGGTGTATTACAGATCTTTTCATATAATATCATGTTTGAAATGACATCTTACATTTCATAATTAAGATGATCTACTTCAATTTTCCTAGTTTTGCTAAGGTGTAATTCAGGTTGGCATTGTAAGAGACTCTAGGTTGATTTATTACCGATAATTTATTTTTGTATAATATTTTAAAGCTGCAGGGCACCTCTATTATTTCTTTTCATATGAAATGAACACCTTTTTTGTTTTTACAAGACCTAGGATTTTATTGTTGTAGGAAATTCCTGATAAGGAAAAACCCTCTACCAATGTAGGTGGTGCCATTATGCCACTATGCTTCCACTTAGAATCTTAGAGAGCTGAATGGGGGAGTGATTCAAATGACTTGTCCAGGGCACACAGCCAATATGATACAGATTTGGGACTTGGAACCATGTGCTCCTGATTGAGGATACCATGCTGCCTTTCAAAATGGGCACTTGAGTTATTACACATATATGTGTGTGTGTATACACATATAAGCACACACATATGTGTGGGTGTGCATGTATGCATATACACATATATAAAGGTATAGATACATATACAAATAAAATACACATAAATATATACACATATGTGTGTGTATATATATATATGCTTGTACACATATACACACATACATACATAATAGGCAGATAAGTGGTACAGTAGACAGTAGATAGAGAATGGGAGTTGAAGTAAAGAAGACCTAAGATTGAATCCAGCTTCAGAAAATTGTTAGTTTTATGACCTTGGGCAAATCATTTACCTTCTGACTGCTTCAGTTTCCTCATCTGTGAAATGGATATAATGATAGTACTTATAGTACTCCCAGGGTTGTTGTGAAGATCAAATGAGATAATATTTTAAAGTTCTTTGTAAAGCTTAAAGGCATCATGTACATGCTACCTATCTATCTATAATCAGCATCATCACTGTATTTTTATCTTCACTTTATAGATGAGGTAACTAAGGCTCAGAAAGTTTTAGTAATTTGCATGTAGGCACACATCTAGGAAGTGTCTAAAGCTGGATTTGAACTCTGGTCTTCCTGAATCAAGATAAAAGACAATATATGAGCCTTCTCAATAATTAATATTTCAATTAGCTTTTTGTGCTTCAACCAACTCAAATATTCATATGGATCTACCGTCTCATTAATTTGGGAGTTTTCTCTAGTGATGCAGATTAAAGTTCATCCATGCTTTCCCATTCTGTGTTATTCTTGTTCCAGACATAAATTCTACTCAGAATGTCCACATCATGAAGCCCATCTTTATTTTCTTCTGACATTGCTAAGATTCCAACAGAGCACTTGAGCCATTCCTTCTCTCAGGCCTCTCCCTCATCAGGCACCCAACGCATTTCCTTTTTATATGGCACCTTCCCCTGATGACTTACTCGTATCTTTCTGGAAAGCTGCTGATCTGTTAATTATTGCTTCCTCTTCCATATGTAGCATTGGCCTCTATGTTATTAATTTTGAATTTTTTCAGAGATTATGTTTCACGGTTTATATTCATAAAGATTAACATCTATCACACAGAGTGATTGTGAGGATAAAATGAGCCCCTCTCTGTCATATGTACGTTACATATGTATATAGCGTATATGTGTATATATGTGTATGTTTGCATATATTTATATAGTTTTGCAAATTTTAAAAGTACTGTAGAAATGATCACTATTAAAATGAAAATACGAACCCTTGATTGGAGGATAAATTTGGGAGAGGGCAATAAAAGGTCTCACAATCTCCTGAAAGCAATCCCTTCCACTTTAATTCTGAGCCCAATTTGTTGTAAATGCATATTATTCATATATATATATATATATTAGATATGTTGATAGATAAATGTGACAGGTTATCCATATGACTACGTGTCCTAGTTTGGGAAATAGACATCTTTTTTTATCCTTTTGGTTTTTTTTCCTGTGTCAGGAGGTCAGACCAAACTCTTCCAGCAAGTGAAGAATATCTCAAGGACCTCACCATCCATGTGGGACGCCATCTACAATTTGGACTCTGTAATGTGTCTTCTTCATCACAGTGGTGAATACCTTTGGTAAGCACATCTTACTGTTTTATGCCTCACCTAATGCTTATGATGAGAGAATATATCTCTTTTATATATTGCAAGGAATCTTAAATGATTTTGGTGCATGAGATACATTGTAGAGACATATCAAATCAAAAGTTTTTTTTTAATAATCAAGCAATGATTAACATTGAAATATATTTCCTTCATCATTGTCAGTTCCATGATGTTATATAAAAGGTGTTTCAAAAGTCTTAAACTTTAATGGCTCATCTATTAAATATGGTCTACTGTGTAATATAACTTGCAAAATCCTGCCTTTTCCCTATAACACCTTCATGGAGGATGCCCTTGGTATAAGTATGAGCCAACTAGGTAGCAAAGTAGATAGAGTGTCGGGCCTAGAGTTAAGAAGGCTGAGCAAAAAACCCAGCCTCAGACACTTGGGGCAAGTCACTTAACTTCTGTCTGAATAGAATGAAGACATTAATAGCACCTACCTCCCCGGGTTGTTGTAAGATCCAAATGAGATAACAAACCCAAAGCAGTTAGCACAGTGTCTGGCACAAATATAAATGTTTGCTACTATTATTAGGAATAAATCTCATGAAGATTTTGTGTAGATAAGGAAGTAGATTCAGAGGAAGAGAGCCAAGAAACCAGCATTTATTAAACTCCTACTAGATGAGCTAAATGCTTTATAAATCTTGTCTCATTTGATCCTTACAACAGCCTGGGGAGGTGCATGCGGTTATTATCCCCATTTTAGAGGAAACTTTGGCAGATAGTGACTCATCCAGGGAATGTCTAAGGCTAAGCCTGAACTCAGGTCTTCCTGACTTTAGGCCCAGAAGTCTATCTGCTATGTCACATAGCTGCCCACAAAAGCATATAGCTATTGATGCTTACAATTGCTTTTTCTTTTTTTTCCCCAGGGTCAATAAATCATATTTTTCCCCAATGCTTCTGATATTTTTCCTTCTTCAGATACCTTGGGAGTTGATATTTCAATATTCTTACAATTGTGTTGCCTCGAACATAGATCTTCTTGATGTAAATTTGGTCCAGTTTTTTGTCTCAGGTACTGTTTTATACCTCCTCTCTAAGTACATATAGGACTGTGGTGTTAGAGACCCCATGTGGGGCTTCTGTCCTTGATGGTGAAAGCAGTGTTAGAAAAAGCCTTTGGATATCTTTTACATTTTTCTTCTTTTTATTGTTCTCCTACCTTCATCCATAAATGATCTCAGTATTACTTTGATTAGCTTTCTTAAATTTGGTTTTACCCTCTACTTTTTTTTGATTTCTGAAGCTATCTGCTTTTAATCATTTATCATCTTTCTCAATATGATTTTACAAATGAATTTATACTATAAATCAGAGACAGAGTGGTAGAAAGGGGCATGCTTCTCCATCATGGTAAACCGTGACAGTACTTTTATTCTGCTGGCATGACCTTTAACCACTGAGGGTTACCGCCAGGCCACGATAAAACATCTAGGAATTTGTGAAGATTCTGAACTTTTTCATATTTATTTCTTCTCGTGGTTCATTCACTAAAATTCTGTATACTTCATTTTGTGATCAATCCAAAATATGTAACAACTGAACAACAACACAAAATATATGTATAAGATGATTACAAAGAGTGTTGATGTCATTTCAACTTTTCATTTCCTATTTTTCATTATTCATAACTTCTTTAAATAGGTCAGAATAAAATTGTTTCAGTCGTATATCATATCTTTTTCTAATTTTTCTTCTTCTAACTATACCAATTTTGTTCTTTGCTCTAATAAGTCATGGGTCTTACTATACATAGACAGTGGATTATGAGAAATCTTCTCTATCATTCTTTTTCCATGTGTTAAAAATTCCAATTTTATATTTTTTAAAATATTATTTGGCACTCACTCTATCTAGTGTTTAGCAATTCTTTCTCAAAGACAGCATACAGTGGTATAGAAATGTGACGCTTCTAAACTACAAATCTTTGGTCCCCCTCAGTCCATATTCCTGACACGCTTTTAAATATATCTTTCATCATCCTCACCTATTCTTATCTTTGCATTGAAGTCACAATGTACCAAAGTGTATGTTAATTTATCGTGGAAAATCCTGTCTAATTCTTTAATGAAGTACCTTCCTAAGTAACCAGTGTTGGCACATTTTGGTTGTTCAGCCATGTCTGACTCTGTGACCCTATTTGGGTTTTTCTTGGCCAAGACCCTGGAGTGGTCCTTCTTCAGCTTATTTTACAGATGAGGAAACTGAGGCTAACAGGGCTAAATGACTTGCTGAGTCACAGAGCTAGTTAGTAAGTATCTGAAGACAAATTTGAACTGAGGTCTTCCTGACTTCAGGACTGGCACTCTATCTACTCCACCACCTAACTGTCCTTTTGGTATTTAAGCTACAACTGTTTTCCTGATGGTCTCTTAAAAAGTATTAATCTTGAACTTCAAAACAGGAGATGACTAAATGTCCCATCAAAAATGTTTTCTATGACCTCTAGAAATATGGTAAACCCAGTTCGGCCAACTCTTTTTCTCTCCAAGGCACATCTACAATTCATCCTTCCATTTAACTGTAACTTCCTTTTTTCTTTAAATTTCACTTATATGAAGAATGTCAAGATTTCTGTGATCCTTTTCTTCTGGCATTATGTTTACTTATTGCCCATAGGACTTGCATTTAGAGTACCAAAAACCAACTTAAATTTGGCAGTCTAAAAATTGTGATTGTTGGCATCCTCTTCTTACTTTGCTGACACTTTAACTGAGGACCACTTTGTATTTTTTTTTTGTTTCATGATTTGCAATGGCCAAAAAATTCATTATCAAATGAAAGTCTACTGGTGATGAGCTTTAATGTCCTTAGAATAGTCCTGTAATAGGAAAACAGACTTGGTCTATTGACGGGATCATACTAGAAAGAATTCCAACATGATAGAATCAGCCAAAAGCTTACACTTTGTTAGCATATACTTTGACAACGTACAATCACTTGCATACTACAATGAGACGTTGAGAACAGGATTTTGTGGAGGTTCTGTACTTTGCCATATTTATTTTATATTTTGGTTAGCTTTGCTAAAATTCTTCTTCACCTACTTTGTAATCAACTCAGAATATATTTGCATTGTTTACATATTCTTTTCTTGCCCTCCATTATGTCTGAGATAGCCTTGAACATCAAGAAATAATAGTTCTAGTAAATGTATCCAGGAATATTTTGTATGCAATGGATGGCAGAGTGCATAATTCTTCTCTTATTATATAATCAACTATAATCAAATGATTATATAATCAAATGTAAATGCTTTAAATCAATGATGATTTGTTCTTCCTTCCAATGGCATCTTACTTGCTACATGTCTTTTCTAGTTGCTCCAGGGCTAGGAAATAAAAACAGGATCCATGTGAAGTTAAGACATACTTGTGTGTGTATATATGCATGCATATTTATAATAATATGCATACACATATGTATACCTGCTTATGTGTGTGTATGTACACACAGACACACACACACACCCATAGCCACATACAAGGTTAGAGAATTAGTAGGATCCAAAAAAGAGCCCCAATTTTGTTCCAGTTCCATTCTTTGGCTTTGCTACACAGAGAGATTCTGTCATACGATGAGCTACACTATCTTTGGCAGGGGGAGGTCTGTGTGAACTCTCTAGCTTTTGAAACTCCAACTAGGAGTTCTCCTTCAATAGAAATAGCTTTGTCATTTATAATGCTGCTTGTTGCAAAATCTCTTTTCTTGGGATTTTCATATATGAATGAGGATTGTGTGAAATAATAAAAAAAAAAAAAACAACCAGTAGGCATAGTACCATTGTAGTTTGACATCAGGAACTATTGCCAGGAAAAAACAAAAAGAAAAACATAGATGAAATTGAACAAGGGACATGAGTCCCAAACATCCACATTAATACTATTGAGTATGGAAGACCTTTCAGACCTTGATGGCGTTATTAACCCTCTGGGAACCATTGACGTGGTTGACTAGGCAGTATGTTTCATATCGCCTAGCAGATGACATTCTGCTGCTTTCCTCAGCACCTTGCACATTGTGGGGGCCCAATAAATACTAAACAACAATAATATGTCATGTAATGTATTCCTGAGCATTCATTTGCATGACCATCTGGGAAACTCTTGTGTTGTAAACACGAGTTATATTTTGAGTAAGAATGGAGTTGCTGCAGAAGTTGTTTAGCATTCTTGGTACAAATTCTTTCTGCTTTTCAACCTTTACATTTGGTAGCAAATGTGAAGTAATCCAAAGATCTGCTAAGGCTTTTCTTATGTAAGGAGCAGAAGCTTTCTGTGGATTTTATTTACACAGTGACATGTTTCTAATTAGATTAGCTTTTCTAGTAACTCTTTTGGAAAGCCATATACTTTTTTCCCCCAGAAATTCTTGTCCATTTTGCATAACAAATAAGGTGAATTTAATAAAGATCTGTGGAGGAGATAGCACCTATATTACAACTGGGCATAGGATAGCTTCACGAGAAAGGTTTGAGTACCATTATGGGGCAATGAAATTGTGATTTCCAGGTCTCTAGGGACACAGTGCCTTCCTGTGGGCAGCTGAATATACACATTCATTGCTTTCAAAGGAAGCCATTGCCCATGGTGAGCTTTGTTAATATTATCTTAGGGGAGAAAAGATGGAGAGAGAAATAGCTCTTCTCTTCTTTCCTCCTTGCTCTCCTATTTGCCACAAACCAAATAAAAATGCGTGGTTATTTTTCCTTTCAAGTAGGGGTTTCTCCAGTTTTAACTGCTCTCAAATGTGGTGCTGCTTAGCAACCACCAACCTGAAAGACCATCTTGGATGATTCCTACAGATAAAGCACCCTGTGTTCTGCAGGCAAGACAAGAAAAGCATTTTCTTAAAGGAATAGTTTAGCAGGCTGTCCAACCAAAGTTGGAAGTCTACTCACTATGCACTCTACTAGCAAAGCCTCAATTACAGAGAAAAATTAACTTATCTATTATCAAGAACAGGAGTTCCCAACAAGTCAATCAACATTGGGCAATTACTGTCAAAGTTTGATCCAACTGAACCTGGGATAGCAGAACAACCCATTTACACCCCCCACACACACCTCTCTATTAGTACCTTCCCCATTATCAACCCCTGATAATTTTCCTTTCAGAACAATTAAAATTAGTTTCTATTGAAAAAATTTTGAGAATTTCTGCCTGAGAACATACTTCGTAGTAGTCAATATTCATTTATTAAGCACCTCCTGTATTCCAGACACTGTGTTACTCTGGGGATATCAATCAATTAATAAACATTTATTAAGTACTTAGTATGTGCCAGGCACCATGCTAAGCTTTGGGGATATAAAAAGAGACAAAAGACAGTCCCTGCCCTCAATTAACTTACAGTCTAGTGAGGGAGACAACATGCAAACAAATATATACAAAGTAAGCTGCACATAAGATAAAAAAAAAGAAATAATTCAAAGAGGGAATACATTGGAATTAAGAAGGGTTAGGGAAGTTTCCCCCTAGAAAGTGGGATTTTAGTTGGACTTAAAGGAAATCAGGGAGGTCAGTGGTTAGAGTGGAGGAAGCGAGTGTTCTGGGCTTGGCAGATAGCTGGAGAAAATGCCCAGAATGAAGAGATGGAGTGTCTTGTTTGTGGAATAGCCAGGAGGTCAATGGCGCTGGATGGAAGAGTTCATGTTGGGGAGTAAGGTATAAGAAGACTATATAAACATAAGAATAAATCAGTCTCATAATCTCAAGGAGATTATCTGTAATGGTGGAAAAGGAATTACATATATAGATGTATAGAGAATAAATATAAAAAGAAATAAATTCAGGGCAAATACAAGATAGTTGGAGAAGAGGGCAGTATGAATAGCTGAAATGAGTCAGTGGTTAGTGAGCTTTGTCTGAAAGAAAGAGGTCGAATCTCTGAGGTCTCAGTAAGAAAGGAATGCACTCCAGGAATGGGGCACAACCAGCTAAGGGGATAGGCCTTGGGACATTTGAATCAGTTTTAGCTCTAACTCTCACACAGGTGTGTGAAATTTAGATTTGAATCATGGATTTATTGCTGAAAAAGGCAATTCTCTTCATTTTACAGATGAGAAAACTGGGACCAAAGAGGTTATGTAACTAGAGCCAAGCCCTGCACGGAGGCTCAGAAAAGACTTATGAAAGCCCTAGAATAAAGACATTAAATGAGGAGGCACAAAGCTGTCTCTTGCCATTGTTAATCCTGCCATGGTGACAAAGGACCATATTCCTATTATATGTTAATGATAACAATCACAAATTTATACGGTGCTTTAAGGTTTACAAAGCAAAGATATGTCTATGCAATGGTGCAGATGGCAATGCTTCCTCCATTCTCACAACCTATAGATGATGTAATCAGCTGTTGCATCTCCTTCATTAATATTTGTAAAACAACACTTAGTATCCATCAATTCATGGAGAAAAATCTTCAGCTTCGTGCTTAGCACAATGCCTAAAATATTGCAAATACTTAATAAATGCATGTTGATTTAGTTGAATGATTTCTCATTTGACTATACCTTAAACCTCCTTAGCTTTATTTTTAAGGCCTCTCTGAATTTATCTCCCATTATTTCTCCAATTGATTCCCATTTACCAACCAAAGTGCAGCACTCTTTGTTTCCTACCAAACACCTATGCATGCCTTCCTTAGCTCCTCTGTTCAGGGAGTTTCTCTACCTAGAATGCCCTTCCCCTGTCTTTGCCTAAATCCTACTATTCATGCAAGGGCCAGATCAAGTGTCACCTACTCCACAAAGTTTCTGTGCCTGTCATAGAAAATCACACCTTGTTTTGACTACCACTGCCTCCATGTCCCACCTCTCCAAATTTGCTAGCAGATCTACACATAGCCCGCATGGAATAA
Source organism: Notamacropus eugenii (assembly GCF_028372415.1). Taxonomy (NCBI): domain Eukaryota; kingdom Metazoa; phylum Chordata; class Mammalia; order Diprotodontia; family Macropodidae; genus Notamacropus; species Notamacropus eugenii. The sequence goes on from NC_092876.1 coordinate 215,911,366, forward strand.
ATGTAGATCATGAGAATGATAATCATTCCACTTGTTTAATTCTTTTTATAAGAGACAACAGGTTTACTGAATAGGAAATCACCCTGACTGTGACTCATCCTGCATGTCCTTGGTCAAGTCACTCAATTTCTCAGAGCCATATATAATTCTTTAATACTAAAAATTAGAGAAGGTGTCAACCTACATTAGTAGAGGTAGTTTCCTTTTGGAGAGGTTCCCTATACTAATGAAACTGCAGATCCAGTCCTTAACCTTATCCTACAGAAGGGACTGGGTTAAAGAAATACGATTTCTAAGACAGACCAATAGCAAACACTTAAAAAAGGTGAATAAAGTGCTTATTCAACTAGAAACCAAACTTTGCACCTGTGAATTCAAAACAATAATACCTATCACTTTTGTAGTGCCTTATAGTTTGTAAAATGTGTGCATACCCTTATTTGATCCTCACAACAACCCTGTGAGGTAAGTGCTATAATTATGCCCATTTTACAAATGAAGAAAATCAAGATCATGAAGGCTAAGCAAACTTAGAAGGGATATACAATTAGCAAGTATCTGAGGTAGGATTTGAACTTAGGTCTTCCTGATTCTACTACCCCCACTTAGATGCCACAAATAGTTCCTGAATTGAAGTAAAGCCAAAGTTCTCTAGAAAGATTTGTAAGTTCTAACTCTGGAGAGGTGACATGGTATAAGAAAACAAGACCATTGTGGTTGTTTGTCCTTCATTTTTGAAGACGATCAGTGGCATCATGGGATGATGTTTTGAATCAGTCATGGATTGGATTTAAATGAGGCAAAGTTGCACAAAGTCATCAGCCTTCAGAGTAATCAAAGACCAGTGGCAGGACATAAATCAAGACAACTCACAATGGCCCAGAATTCAGTGAATGACCTATGCCTCTTTGATGACTGACCAAGTTCCAAGTCCTCCACAGGGCTTGCTTCAGTCACCTTCCTGGCCTTTAGAAAAGGCTGTTCTCATGTGCCCATTCTGCTAGGGGAAGTCTTCACATACTTGGGTAGACATCCGTGTAACTCATCAACAGGTTAGAGGTCTACCAGTTACGCCCAAGCTGGTTTAGCCCGTCTGCTGAGACTGCTGTGCAAGTATCAGCTTCTTAGAGCCACAGGTGAGAATTTGGTGATAGGTAGACACCAAGGATGGATGGGCAGCCCTCACAACCAGAGGTGCTAATCCTCCCTGAACATCCCATAAACTCCAAACTCTACATTAGGAGTTATAGGACTTGTGTTTGAATTCTACCTCTTGCATTGGCGACTGTGTATCAGTCACTTTCTCTTTGATCCTTGTTTTATCTTGGTTTTTTCAAATATGAAATTAGTGGACTGGACTCATGACCTCTAAAGTCCCTTCCAGATTTAAATCCCATGCTGGGGACTATTATCACTTGCTCATAGTAAAGGTAGGAGAAAATGAAGAAGCACAAATTATTCTTCAGGGCTGAAGAGTAAAAAAGGGGAAATTGGAAGAAGATATTTTATAGAAAAGAACTAGAGGAGAGAAATTCACCCTTTTTTCCTACTCTAAGAAATTGTTGCCTGGGAGGATTTTCTCCTTGAAGTCCACTGGTTTGAATTGAGAGAGCTGATTCTCAGGTGTAGAGCTTAAATCAGCCATTTCTTCCCTCACAAACAACTCAGACACAGTAAGTGAATGTGCTGTTAGTGCTTTGATAACCATATACCTTCTGCAATTACTAGCCACTTGATTTTTGCTTTTCATATCCTAGACAAAAAATAGAAAAAGAAAATTCATTTAGTAATGAGTATACTTGCTCATGTAATCATTAATTGACACACATTACAGCTGTTCTATTTCTTCAGAGGATAAATGTGCCAGGAAGCCAAATCATCTTTAACAGGAGAATTCCCTATTGATGTTTTTTTTTTTAACTGCTGTAAACTGCATCGTGTTCGTGTGTGCATATATATGTACGCATATATCAATTCATATTGAATATGGATTTGGGGAAATTACATTTTTACATATATAACAGAACTCCTGTTAATCAACAATTTACATACGTAAGGTACAATGCCTTCATTTCTATGCATGTCCTTTCTGAGACCAGACAGGTGCATTGTCTGCTTTCTAGTCATCATCAAGAAATCCAATAACTTCTCTGTGTACCTACATCTGGTTAGGGTTTGACCCAATGTGTACTTGAGTGTGCATTTCAAACAAGGGCAGGGAAGAAACAGCTTCTTTCAACCTTTATCTAATACTTTGAGATGTAAAACCAATGAGAGTGCCCAGCTATGGGAACCTTCGTCAACCCTTAAAGCCATGAGGTTGTGTTATACTAGTTAGTCTTACTTTAAGTTCAGGAGGAGGAAGTGAAATTTAGTTTGGGGAATAGGGGAAAAATTCTTTTAAAAATATTACTGAGACTGAGATTTGGGTAGTTACAGATATTCAGATTATTTATTCTATATTCAGATTATACCGATAACATCAATGGCATTTATACAGTACTCTAATGTTTGCAAAATAAATTATTTGATGAACACAACATTCATATGAATTGGGTGCTATTATTAGCCTCATTTTATAGATAAAGAAATGCAGGATCTAAAAGTTTCAGTGCCTTACCCAACACAATTAGAAAGTGTCCAAGAGATTCAAACCCTGGTTTGTGAAGACTGCAAGTCTAGCCCTCTATCCATCTTCTTCTACAAGTAGGAAATAGGGAAAAAGTTTGATATCTTGGGGTACATTTTCTTTGCTAGGGTGAATTTCTTTCTGGGGAAGAAACTCTTATCCATTCCTTGACAGTGACTTACACACAATAGGACTTTAATAAATGCTTGCTTCAATTCAATCCAATCCAGTCCTCATTGGATAAAACATCTTTGGCACTGCCAGCTATTGTCTCCCTTACCACCTTCTCAATTGTTATATTTCTCTATTGAAATCCTACTCATTCTGCTGTGGATTACTCTATCAACTTGGGAAAACAATTTGGAATTATGCTCCAAGTTACTAAACTCTGTATGCCCTTTGACCCAGGAACTAGGTCTCTACCAGAAGAGATCAAATAAAGAGGAAAATAATCTATATGTAGAATAATATTTGTAGCAACTCTTTTTGTAATTACCCCAAACTGGAAACCAAGGCATTGTTTTCCTATTGGGCAATGACTAAACAAATTATGATATATGAATATAATGGAATATTAAGGTGCCATAAGAAATGATAAAGTGTATAGTTTCAGAGAAAACTGGGATGATCTCTATGACCTGATGCAGAGCAAAGTAGGAAAAACTAGGAAGACAATTTATAGAGAATAACAGCAACATTGTAAAGAAAAACTACTTTGAAAGACTTTAGAACTGTGATCTAGACAATGATAAATAATGTATCCAGAAGACTGTAGATGAAACATACAGTTTACTTCCTGTTGGAGAGGGAATGAATTTAAAATATACGAAAAGCATGAAGTTGTGGGTATGACCAACAGGGAATTTGGTTTACTATGCTATGCATTTTTATGATAAGGGATTTTTTTTTTTTTGCCAGGGTTGTATTATTCAACAGAGGTTAGTGGAAAGGATAGATAATAAATGAATATAAAAATTTATTTAAAAAATAAATCCTACCCATTCTTTATATTTAGACTTGTTAAAGTGTCACCTTCATAAAACCCAATTGAGAAGTGATATTTTGCTCCTCTGAACTCCCATAGCATTTGGAGGGTAACACATCATACTCTACCTGACATTCTGTTTATTTGTATATGCACCACATTCTGCTAGGTTGTAAGTTTGTTGAGGGCAGCAATCACATTTTAATACATCTTTGTATCTTTTTCTGTGCCTGTCACAGTGCTGTGCATGCAGATAATAAATAAAGAATGAATGAACTTTAGTTCAAAATGAACTAAAGAGCTTTGATTTCTTCAGTGTAAGAAATTCTGCTATGGAAACTCTCTCTCAATCTTAAGGAAATCAGTCCTTGATAATTACTCCCAGACACTTAGAGGCTTGCCCTTGGTCAAACAGCTACCAAATGCCAGAGGCAGGATTTGAATCCACGACTTCTGGACTTTATTCTCAGTGACACCACTGCCTCTGAATGAGCTAAATAAATTCCTAACGAATACTTCCTCACTCTAAATATTTCCTGTAAGAGTTAAGACAGAGAGAAATTTGTTTGGAAATTTGGTTAGAAAATCTTGCTTGTTTTCTGGTATTTAACGTCATTTATTTCAAATAATTACATAAAAATAATGTGGCATCCAGTAGACAATATTTACAGTAGATGATTAAAACATCTTCCTAGTACTGACCTCCCTAGATTAAACAAACATGACCTGGAGAGTATTTGAGTATTTCTTCCCATCCAGTCTTATGAAATTTATTCTCTGGTTCGTTACAGATGGCTGTGACATCAAGTTAAAAGAATTGGTTCCAAAGTAGAATAGTCCAGGTTATTTGTAAGAAAAAGAAACCATGCTGTATTTTTTTCTTTCCCTAAATTTACCTAGAGGTGAGCCAAATTTCTCAGCTCATTTTTTAAAAAATCTCATTGCCTGTTCTAGTTCTCCATCACTGGAGAATCCCCATAAGCACTGACTCCAGAAACTAAGTTTAAGCCTTCTTACAATTTCCGTTATTTCCACATGTTAAAAAAGAATAACCAAAAGGCAGAAATGTTTTTTTTTTCTTCTGTGCAACTCACTAACCCTTTGTCCCCCTCCCCCTGCCAGAGGGGGGAAAATTCTTATAACTGGTCTCCTGCTTGGATTAATTTACTTCTCCAAAACAGTGACCATTGTCAAATGCCTTGCATCTCCATGGAAACTGTTTCCTTGGCCATAGACAAAGGTCTGCCTATAATACAATGGCACTAGAGTTTCTGAGGTTGTAGACCGACCCCTTGTTTAAAATCAAAGTATAAGAGCATAATGTAGATTTTATGTTATTTCTGCCTGTCTGCTGAAGCTGCTATGCCTTCATTCTAAAATAATATTTTTTTCAAATGAGGTAGTGGAAAACAGCTTTACTTTTTTTGTTGTTGTTAAACCTCCCAGCACAAAATAAAAAATGCGGGGGCTGCCACTACCTGATTCAATCAAGTGGAGTACATTCGATACCCACAGGCTACAAGTGCTGGGAAAGCTGACTTGTATTTTAATTAATAATACGAGCCACACTTTCTCAACAGCTAGGCCTTTGGCAATCCGATTTGCTTTGTTCATTATTTGCTGTAAACAATTTTCAAACAACGGGTAGGCAACTCTATTTCCGAATATCTCCTGCTAATTCATAACATTAAGGAAAATGTAGGGGGCTTTTCCTCTCCTTTCCCCACCACCCGCCTTGCAAGAAAACAACTGATTAAACCTTAATCATAGCCCATGGAGGCTTTGGGGATGGGAGCGCTAGAGCATAGAATAGAAAGGTAGGGAGAAAAATTAGACTTGGCTTCCTACCTGGACCCAGGTTAAGGTGTCCCTGGAAATTCAGGCAACAGAGTATGAAGAGACTATTATGCAGCACGGAGTAGAGGAAGATGTGAGGAAAACTGAATTACAGGCTTGATGCTTAGAAATGAACATTTTATGGGGAGCAGTGAGAAAACATCCTTTCTGCAGGGCAGGATAGGGTGGGAGGCAATAGGTTATAAAGGGGGAAGGACTTCGTTTAGACAACAGGAAGAACTTTGTGATCATAAATAATATGATATGAAGGAAGTCATGTGAAGCCATATTACAAGACAGAATTAAGGGTGACAATCCCCTTCCGGAGTTTTAGTGGCTTTTTTTAAATGAATAGAGCATGCAACTGACCTTCTAAGATGGTATAGGTTCAGTCTTGTCTCCAGACAGTGAAATGAACAAGATGACCTCTCCAGGGACCCTACTATTCCTATCGTATGATGACTTATAAGTGCCTGAAGATATTCCATGCTAAGATATCAAAATAAGGATAACCTTTATAGGTAAATATATTTACCCACAAGGAGCTGTCTCCTTATGTAGTCTAATAGGAGGTTTCCAGAAAGAAATGGGAGAGTCGGAGTGGAAGGATGGAAAGAAGACACGCATGCTCCAATCCATTCATTTAACATATACTATTTATTGATTACTAAGTTACTGGCACTGACCTAAGAGCTAGGGCAGGTTCGCCACCTCTGCTCTAGGATTATAGTCAAAAACAAAATAGTTCCTGCCTTCAAAGAGCTTACATTCTCTTGTGGGAAAATAATATGCACATATATAAATATATAATGTTGATAACATCAAAATTTTTACCAAGTAATAGGAGTTAGGTGCTAATAACTGGAGGGATCAGGAAAAGCATTACGTAGGAGATGGCCTTTGAACGGAGCACTGCAGAAGATATGATTTTAAGAGGCAGAGGTAAGAAGGGAGCACCTCTAGGCATGGGGGAAATAACCTGTGAAAAGACAGAGATAGAGGTAGAAGATACCGTAGGAACAACAGCTAGTAAAGTGTAATGCAAAAAGCACTGGGTCCAGAGGGTGAGGACATGAGATTAAATCCTATCTCTAATACCTTTCATTCATGTGACCTTGGAAGAATTATATCCTTCTTGGAGCTCCCTTCTTCTGGAGAATGAGATTGTTGCTGACCCTATATGGGATCACCACCCACAGCTTAATAAATGCTGAAGGGGTCGTGAGTGGATAATGTTTCAGAAGTGCTGGATTAGATGACCTCTGAGACCTCTTTTAGCTCTAAAATCCCAGGCATTTAGGTAAGAGCTTGAACTAAGCAAGGGGAGTCCTTGGCTTAAGTATGTGGATTAAAGTGTTCTAGAATGGTCAAGTCAGCAATCATTTATAAAATGCTTACTATGTAAGAGTTGCTATGCTAATCTCTGGGAATTCAAATAAAAACATGGATAAATGGATGGATGGATGGATAGATGAATAGGTAGATTCATAGAAAGAAAGATAGATGGAGAAGGAAGGAAGGAAATAAAAAAGGGAGGGAGGGAAGGAGAAAAGGATGGAAGAAAGAAAAAGGATATCCCCTCAATTCCCTCCTGAAGCCAAATGTGATGAGAATAAGGTTCATTCTTTCCCTCTCACCTCCCCCCTCTTCCGCTCCATTGAAAAAAGTTTTTCTTGTCTCTTTTATGTGAGAGATATTTTACCCCATTATATTTCTCCCTTTCTCCTTCTCTCAGTATATTTCTCTCACTACTTGATTTTATTTTTAGATATAATCCCTTCATATTCAACTCCCCCTGTGCCCTCTGTCTATATGTATATAATGCCTCCAACTACTCTAATACTGAAGAAAGTCTCAACAGTTACAAATATTATCTTTCCATGTAGGAATGTAAACAATTCAACTTTAATAAGTCCCATATGATTTCTATTTCCTGTTTACCTTTTCATGCTTCTTTTGATTCATGTGTTTGAAAGTCAAATTTTCTATTCTATTGTGGTCTTTTCATCAAGAATGCTCGAAAGTCCTCTATTTCATTAATGATCATTTTTCCCCTGAAACATTATACTCAGTTTTGCTGGATAGGTGATTCCTGGTTTTAATCCTAGCTCCTTTGAACTCTGGAATATCATATTCCAAGCTCTCTGATCCCTTAATTTAGAAGATGATAGATCTTGTGTTACCCTGATTATGTTTTCACAATACAAAAATTGTTTCTTTCTGGCTGCTTGCAATATTTTCTTCTTTACCTGGGAACTCTGGAATTTGTCTACAATATTCCTATGAGTTTTCCTTTTGGGATCTCTTTCAGGAGGTGATTGGTGGATTCTTTCAATGTTTATTTTGTCCTCTGGTTCTAGAATATCAGGGCAGTTTTCCTTGATAATTTCTAGAAAGATGATATCTAGACTTTTTTTTTTTGATGATGACTTTCAGGTAGTCCAATAATTTTTAAATTTTCTGTCCTAGATATATTTTCCAGGTCAGTTGTTTTTCTAATGAGATATTTCACTTTGTCTGCTATTTTTTTTTTTTATTAAATTTATTTATTTAACTTTTAACATTCATTTTCACAAAATTTTGGGTTACAAATTTTCTCCCCTTTTATCCCCTCCCCCCCCAAACACCAAGCATTCTAATTGCCCCTATGACCAATCTGCTCTCTCTTCTATCATCTCTCTCTGCCCTTGTCTCCATCTTCTCTTTTGTCCTGTAGGGGCAGATAGCTTTCTATACCCCTTTACCTGTTTATCTTATTTCCTAGTGGCAAGCACATTACTCGACAGTTGATCCTAACACTTTGAGTTCCAACTTCTCTTCCTCCCTCCCTCCCCACCCCTTCCCTTTGGAAGGCAAGCAATTCAATATAGGCCATATCTGTGTAGTTTTGCAAATGACTTCCATAATAGTTGTGTTGTATAGGACTAACTATATTTCCCTCCATCCTATCCTGTCCCCCATTACTTCTATTCTCTTTTGATCCTATCCCTCCCCATGAGTGTCGACCTCGAATTGCACTCTCCTCCTCATGCCCTGCCTTCTATCATCCCCCCCACCCTGCTTGTCCCCTTATCCCCCACTTTCCTGTATTGTGAGATAGGTTTTCCTACCAAACTGAGTGTGCACTTTATTCTTTTCTTTAGTGGAACGTGATGAGAGTAGACTTCATGTTTTTCTCTCACCTCCCCTCTTTATCCCTCCACTAATGAGTCTTTTGAGTGCCTCTTTTATGAGAGATAATTTGCCCCATTCAATTTCTCCCTTTCTCTTCCCAATATATTTCTCTCTCACTGCTTGATTTCATTTTGTTTTAAAGATATGATCCCAACCTATTCAATTCACTCTGTGCACTCTGTCTCTATGTATGTGAGCGTGTGTGCATGTGTAATCCCACCCAGTACCCAGATACTGAAATGTTTCAAGAGTTACAAATATTGTCTTTCCATGTAGGAATGTAAACAGTTCAGCTTTAGTAAGTCCCTTATGACTTCACTTTGCTGTTCACCTTTTCATGGTTCTCTTCATTCTTGTGTTTGAAAGTCAAATTTTCTTTTCAGCTCTGGTCTTTTCATCAAGAATACTTGAAAATCCTCTATTTCATTGAAAGACCATTTTTTCCCCTGAAGTATTATAGTCAGTTTTGCTGGGTAGGTGATTCTTGGTTTTAGTCCTAGTTCCTTTGACTTCTGGAATATACTGCTCCATGCCCTTCGATCCCTTAATGTAGAGGCTGCTAGATCTTGTGTTATCCTGATTGTATTTCCACAATACTTGAATTGTTTCTTTCTAGCTGCCTGCAGTATTTTCTCCTTGACCTGGGAACTCTGGAATTTGGCCACAATGTTCCTAGGAGTTTCTCTTTTTGGATCTCTTTCAGGCGGTGTTCTGTGGATTCCTTGAATATTTATTTTGCCCTCTGGTTCTAGAATCTCAGGGCAGTTTTCCTTAATAATTTCATGAAGGATGATGTCTAGGCTCTTCTTTTGATCATGGCTTTCAGGTAGTCCCATAATTTTTAAATTGTCTCTCCTGGATCTATTTTCCAGGTCTGTTGTTTTTCCAATGAGATATTTCACATTATCTTCCATTTTTCCATTCTTCTCTCTTTGTTCTGTGATTTCTTGGTTTTGCATAAAGTCATTAGCCTCCATCTGTGCCATTCTAATTTTGAGAGAACTGTTTTCTTCAGTGAGCTTTTGAATCTCCTTTTCCATTTGGCTAATTCTGCTTTTGAAAGCATTCTTCTCCTCATTGGCTTTTTGAACCTCTTTTGCCAATTGAGTTAGGCTAGTTTTTAAGGTGGTAATTTCTTCAACATTTTTTTGGGTCTCCCTTAGCAGGGAGCTGATCTGCTGTTCATGCTTTGACTTCATGTCTCTCATTTCTCTTCCCAGCTTTTCCTCTACCTCTCTAACTTGATTTTCAAAATTCTTTTTGAGCTCTTCCATGGCCTGAGCCCATTGGGTGGGCTGGGACACAGAAGCCTTGATTTCTGTGTCTTTGCCTGATGGTAAGCATTGTTCTTCCTCATCAGAAAGGAAGGGAGGAAATGCCTGTTCGCCAAGAAAGTAACCTTCTATAGTCTTATTTCTTTTCCCTTTTCTGGGCATTTTCCCAGCCAGTGACTTGACCTCTGAATATTTTCCTCACACCCACCTCACCTCCTGATCCTCCCAGCCCGTGTTTGTGGTCTGAGATTCAAATGCTGCTTCCAGCCTCAGGGCTTTTGGCGGGGGCAGGGCTGCTATTCAGTATGAGATTATGATCTGGTGCTGAGATCGGGGCAGGGCCACCTCTCAGGCTCAGTTCCCTCAGGGGGTTTATGCGCAGACCTTCCGCAATGGATTCAGGCTCCCGCCCGCTTGGGGAGCCCCTGTCTGCAGCCGCCTCTCAGCTTCTACCTCCCGGGGGGGGGCCTGAATTATGGGGGCACCCCACTCCCCTCTCGACCCGCCAAAGAGACTCTCTCACCCACCCCTGTCACCTGTGGGTGGAGGGACTTGTGCGGCCGCTGGAGATCCCGTCCCTGAAGCCTGCTCGGATCTGTTTCTCTCGGTGCCGCAGCCGTGGCCGCAGCAGGTCTCGGCTGAGCTTTGTGTCTGCAGCGCGACGGACCTTTTGCGAGAGGTTTGCAGATCCCTCTGTGGGTGGAGGGACCCGTGTGGCCGCTGGAGATCCTGTCTGTGAAGCCTGCTCGGATCTTTTCCTCTCGGTGCCGCGGCCGCGGCAGGGCTGCGCTCAGCTCCCAGTCCCGGCGCCCAGTCCGCAGCGCGAAGGACCCCCCGGCGAGAGGTTTGCAGGTCTCTCTGGAACAGAAATCTCCCTCGCTCCAATATTCCGTGGCCTCTGGGTGCGGAATTCGCCGTGAGTTACTTCCCTGTAGCCATTCTATGGGTTGTGGGTTCAGAGCTATGTGTATGTGCGTCTTTCTACTCCGCCATCTTGGCTCCGCCCCCCTCTGCTATTTTTTTTTAATTCTGTTGGTTTTGTTTTATAATTTTTTGATTTTTCATAAAGTCATTAGCTTCCATCTGCTCCATTCTAATCTTTCCGGAATTATTTTCTTCAGTGAGCTTTTGGACCTCCTTTTCCATCTGGCTAATTCTTTTTTTTTTTTAAGACATTCTTCTTCTCATTGACTTTGGGATCTCTTTAGCCATTTGAGTTAGTCTATTTTTTAAGGTGTTATTTTCTTCAGCATTTTTGGGTCCCCTTTAGCAAGCCCTTGCCTCCTTTTTCATGATGTTCTTGCATCACTCTCATTTCTCTTGCCAATTTTTGCTCACATTCTCTCAGTTAATTTTCAAAATTCTTTTTGAGCTCTTCCATGGCCTGAGACCAATTCCTATTTTTCTTGGAGGCTTTGGATGTAGGAGCTTTGACTTTGTTGTCATCTCCTGTTTGTACATTTTGGTCTTCCTTGTCACCAAAGTAAGATTCTATAGTCTTATTCTTTTTTTCTGGTTTTTGCTCATTTCCCCACCATTTACTCAACTTTTGAGCTCTTTGTCAAGGTAGTTCTCTGCTTTCAGTTGCGGTGTACTGTCAGCTGCTTGATCCCCCTACAATCTGTGGGCCTAGAGCTCCAGAAACAGTCACTGCCTCTGCCCCTACGACAGCTCCCATTGGCTCCTCCACCCCCTGGAGGAGGGCTGGGGCTGCACCACTCTACTCTTTCACACAGGTTCCACAAGTTTTTTCCACTGACTTTCCAATTTGTCATCAGTGTTTCAGGATTGTGAAGTCTGTAAACCACCACAGGTGCCAGAGATTCAGTTTCCCCAAGGTCTGCTCAGGTCCTGTCTGTGCCAATACAACCCACACTCCCTGAGCTCTGCTCCCAGTACAGTGTGATAGATGCTTCCCTTCAACTGTACAGGTTGTCTTGGGATGAAGATTTACTTCATTCTATCATTCTGTGGGTTCTGCAGCTCCAGAATTTCTTTAAAGTCATTTTTACAGGTATTTGACTGGGCTTGGGGGAGAGCTCTAGTAAGTCTCTGCTTCTGCTCCATCATCTTCCCAATTTTAGTTTTTAAGGAGTTATTTTCGTTTTAAGATTTTGGATCTCTTTTTCCATTTGATTGACTTTCTTTTCATAATTTTCTTGATTTTCTTGTATTGTTCTTGTTTTTGCCTAATTTTTCCTCAACCTCTCTTATTTGATTTTCAAAGTCTTTTTAAAGCTCTTCCAAGGTCACTTTTTGGGTTTGTGATGATTTGACATTTTTCTTTAAAGTAGGAGTGTTTTGTTTTTTAACTTCACTATCGTCTTCTGAGAATGAGCCTAGATCTTCTCTATCCCTATAGTAGCAATCTATGATCAGTAGCTATCAGTAGCTTTTTCCTTTGCTTATTCATTATTAATATTTTTAATGGCTTATTATTATAGTCAAGTTCTAGTCCCAGGGTGTGGAGGATGATGCTTCAGACTTCAAGTTTTTCATACTGTTGTTTTCTAAGCACTATGTGGGGTTTCGACCACTCATACACTACCTGGCAAGGTGTAAGTAAAGTTCTTAAAGCTCAGATTGTCTCAAGACCCAAGTTTTGCTGCTTGTTGAATCACTGGATACTGCCTGGAGGGGTTTTCACTTCAATCAGGCCAAACTTCTGCTGAGGAGGTTGAATATTTCCTAAGGAGCTCTCAACGTGTTTTAGGAGGACAGCTGCTTTACTCCAACTTTTAATTCTTTCTGCTACTCTAGGTTCACTTTGAGGTGATATTTTGTCTTGTTTTGGGGGGATGTTTGGAGAGTAGTATTTTCTGTGCCACTCTGCCATTGTCCCAGAATCCTCTCCCCAATTATATTGTCTGCAGTTATTTTAAATTTCTCTTTCTATCTCTTGGTGTTGGATTTTGTTGGAAATATATATATATATATATATATATATATATATATATATATATATATATATATATATATATATATATATATATATATATATATATATATATATATATATATATATATATGTGTGTGTGTGTGTGTGTGTGTGTATATACACATATATATATGTATATATATCAATGTTGATTATTTTTGTGGGTTTATTTTATATCCTGCAACTTTGCTGAAGTTGTTAATTGTTTCAACTGATTTTGTTGATTTTCCAATGTTCTCTAAGTATTTTCCTATCATATAATCTTCAAAGAGTAATAGTTTTGTGTTCTGATTGCCTGTTTTTATTCTTTTAATCTTTTTTCTTTCTTATTGTTGTAACTAGCATTTCTAGTACAATGTTGAATAATAATGGTAGGAATGAGTATCTTTACCTTTGATCTTATTGGTAATGCTTTTAATTTATCCTCATTATAAATAATGCTTGCTCTTGGTTTTAGATAGATACTACTTCCATTGGTTCCTATTCTTTTAGTGTTTTCTTTCTTTTTTTGGTGAAACAGTTGAGGTTGGGGTTAAGTGAATTGCCCAGAGTCACACAGCTAATGTCAAGTGTCTGATGTGATCTCGAGTTGATCTCAGGTTCTGATACTCTATCCACTGTGCCACCTAACTTCCCTGTTTGCTTTCCAGTGTTTTTAAAGGAATTGGTGTTATATTTTGTCAAAAGCTTTTTCTGCATGTATTAATATGATATGACATTTTGTTATTGACATGGTCAATTATCTGATAGTTTTCCAAATATTGAGCCAGCCTCAAATTCTTGGTATAAATCCTATATAGTTGTAGTGATCTCTGTGATATATTGCTATAATATCCTTGCCAGTGATTTATTTAAAATTTTTTCATTGATATTTATTAGTTAAATTGACCTATAATTTTCTTTCTTTGTTTTTACTCTTTCTGGTCTAGCTATTAAAATGATATTTGTGTCATAAAATGAATGTGATAGGACTCCTTCTTTACCTATTTTTTCAAATAATTTATATAGTATTGGAGTGACCCTTTCTCTTTCCATTAGACCCCAACACCTCATTCTCCTCTGTCTTTTATTTTAAAGAATTATAGGAATAGAAGATACCATGAATAGAAGGGACCTCTTTTAGACTTTGCAGCAAAGCCAAAGCCAAGGTACATTATTGCATAATCAATCATGGAAATCATGCAATCAAACATATGAATCATACATTGACTTGAGTTGAAATCTGACCTCAGACTCTTACTAGCTGTGTGACTCTGGGCATGTCACTTAACTGTTATCTGCCTCAGTTTCCTTATCAGCAAATGGCACTAATAATAGTACATAACTCTCAGGGTTGGTATGAGAATAAAGTGAGATAACACTTGTAAAGCACTCAGTGTAAAGCACTATATGAATGCTAGCTAATCCTTATTGTTATTATTACCATTACCATGACACAATCATCATTATCACCATCATCATCATCATTATACAACAGTCATATCAAAATATACCATACATAGGGAAAGAAGTAGGATTCTACAAGGCAAAAACTTTCAAATTTTCAATCTGGAAAATTATTTTTTATCATTTCTTTTAATAAGTCCAAGTATAATAAGTTGTCTAGAATCCAGAAAAGACCTGATTACCTTTTCCCACTCTACCTTCCCAACTGAGATCTAAACTCTGTTGACCTTTTGGGAGGAATGTGATCTAAAGTATTCAATTCCTCCAGAGTCCCTGAATGACTTGGAGGACAGGGCTACCTCTGAACAGCTTTGGTGCAACTTGATCCTTGGTTGGATTTGACTTCAGCTGCATAAGGTAACCTGCTCTAAAACTACAATCAAAATTAATTGGCCTGGTGTACAGGTTGTCCTAGACAAGTGCATGAACAATTTAACCCCCCCTGCTCTCAGACTCTTTAACTGACTTTTACTTCATCCCGACATTACAGTGCAGGCTCCCAATTTGGCAGAACAAAGACCAGTGGGAATTTTCATCTTGTTTCTCCCAATAAAGGTCTCTGAGTCATAGGGAACAAGCATCACCCACATTCCAGTATCTGTCCTCCATCCCAGTCTACTCACTGAGTGTAATGTCAACTATACTCTTGAGATCACAGAGTCCTCTACACTTTGGGTCCAGGTCACCCTCCCTGAACCTGAGGTCAGGGCACTTGCCATAAACCATTGGGGCAGGATTTTGAACTTCAGGAAACAGAGATGATTTCTTTATAGGACCTAAGTGTCCAAAAATCCCACTTCCCGCAACTATTATGACCAATTTTGCATCTAAGCCCTTGTTTTCTTTTTCTTTCTTTCTTTCTTTCTTTCTTTCTTTCTTTCTTTCTTTCTTTCTTTCTTTCTTTCTTTCTTTCTTTCTTTCTTTCTTCCTTTCTTTCTTTCTTTTTTTTTTAGCTTTCCATAGTCAAATTGATAAAGTAAAAGAAAGAACTTTGATTGGTATTTGAGAGTCAGCAGAGTAGGTTAGAAAAATCATAAGATTTTAGAGTCAGTGAAGTCTCAGTTTTGATCATGACTTGGCCACTTACATATAGGATGACTTTGAGCAAGTCACTTAATCTCTCTGAATCATGTCAACAAGAATTTTATTAAACATTTACTATGTACCAGGTATTGTATTAAATGCTGCAAATGCAAAGAAAGTGACCTTGACTATAAAACACAGGAGACAAACATTAGCAAATTCACTCACTAGGGATACTCTTGACAGAAAATTAACAGTTCTTGGATAATACGAATTTATTGGAAGGATTAAAACAGTGTAATCTCATTTGACAGATAAAAAAAATTAAGGAATAGAGAGGTTGTGGTGCAATGGAACATTTTAGAATCACAAGTTCTGAATCTGAAGCCCAGCTTTGCTACTTCCCTAGCTACATGACTTTGGACATGTCTTTCAACCTTTCTGGGTCTAAGTTTCTGTATCTATAAAGTGAAGGAGTCTCTGTGCTCAAATAGCTCACAAACAACATAAGAGTAATTATGTACAAGCAAGATATATACAGGACAGACAAGAGGGAAGGAACTAGCATTTAGGGGTGATCAAGACAGGCTTCTTGCAGAAGGTAGAATCTTAGTCAGAACTTGAAAGAAGAAGGCAAAGTTCCAGTTATGGGAGTCAGGAAGTGAAAACATTGGCAATGGAGATCTAATGAGAAGAACAAGGAGGCCTGTTACTGGATTACAGTACATATATATATATATATATATATATATATATATATATATATACACACACACACATATGTATGTATGTATGTATATACATACATATATATACATACATATATATGTATATATAATATATTTGGGGGGGGGGCTAAAGCATAAGAAGATTAAAAAAAAGGTAGGAAGGGGCCAGGTCAGGAGTGGGGAACCTATGACCTCAAGGACTTCTAGGTCCTTGGGTGTGGCCTTTTGACTGAGTCCACAGCACAAATCCTTTTATTAATGGGATTTTTACTGTGAAGTTTGGATTCAGTCAATGGGCCATACTTGAGGACTTAAAGGGCCACATGTGACTTGGAGAACACATGTGCCCCACCCCTGGGCCTGGTTATTGAAGTCTTAAAAGTCAAACAACTGAATTTATATTTGATCCTGGAGGCAATAGGAGTTGATTGGATGAGGGAATGGAAGAATGACATGGTCAGACTCTTATTTTAAGAAGATCAATTGTGAAGGGAAACCTTAATATAGATGTTAAATTGAGCTTTGACTCTGAGAGTCAGAGAGGAGCAGACTGTACATACCATATTGAAGACTAGTCTTTGTAAATTGTATAGCCACAAGCAATGGAATGTTGAATTTGTTGTTATTCAATCCTTTTAGTCATGTCTGATCTTTGTGATTCCATTTCAGGCTTTCTTGGGAGAGACACTGAAGTGGTTTGCTATTTCCTTCTTCAGCTCATTTTATGGATAAGGAACAGAGGTAAACAAGGTTAAGTGATTTGCCCAGGGTTACTCAGCTAGTAAGTATCTGAGGCGAGATTTGAACTCAAGAAGATAGTTCTTCCTAATGCCAATCCTACCTACTTCTCCACCTAGCTATTGAGTTCAGAGGATAGGTTAGTCATTCAGTCTGACTAGAATGTAGATTATATAAAATGGAGTAACACAAATTAGGCTAGAAAGATATACTGACAATAAAGGAATGCCTTAAATGTTGGCCTAAGGAGTTTATCTTTTATCCTAGAGAAAATAGGGAACCACTAAAAATTTCGAAAGTCATGAGTGACATGATCAAGCCTATTTGCCTTCAGAGCCACAATTGGGAATTCTAACACCTAAAAATAAATCAATTGAACTCTCTCACTTCACAACTGAAGCCCAAGTGGTGAAGGGACTTGTCTTTTGTTGTTGTTGCTTGGTTGTTTCAGTCTTGTCCAACTCTTAGTGACCCCATTTAAGATTTTCTTGGCAGATTTAATGGATTGGTTTGCCTTTCCTTCTCTGGAAGGGGTTTGCTTAATGTCACACAACTAGTAAATGGTAAAACTGGAATTCCAACTCTGATTCTCAGTCCCTAAATCTCAAAATCTTAACACTTTTACGAACTAGAAGAAAAGATCAAAGAATCATAGGTTTAGACTTGGAAAGGACACCAGAAGTCACTTAGTCTAATTACCTCATTTTTAGAAATGAGAGATTAATTCACTTGTCCAAAATCACATGGGCAAAAAGTAATCGAGTCAGTATTTCAACTCTGTTCCTCTTCAGAAGGTATAATGAAAACAGACCATGGAGTAAGATATTAGGGCAAAAATAGGGCTGCCCTTATTATAGGAGGAGAGGCCAAATGGGGAGGGGGACATGTAAATTCTACCCTTTGTTCCTAGAATGTGCCACTTGGAATATCTGCATTTGGGGCAGTGTTGCCCCATATTAATTCTAGCTCAGTCAGCTTTACCTATTTCCCAGAGTTATTGTAAGGAGCAAATAAAGTTATATATACAAAATATCCTGTAATCGTAAAGTGCTACATAAATGTGAGTTATTGTTATTGCCAAACCCTTATTTTCTTTAATTGAGTTCAGTTTCCAGTAGGAAAGGGTGGAGTTAGAAAGACATATACTTTATAGATTGCCTCACTGTTCTTTTATCACCTCCAATCTAATGCTTCAAGGACATTGTTGAGCAGTAATTTGTGAAAGACTTTGATGCCACTGAGGGAAATATGGTTACTTTATCTCATCCACCAAACCCAAGACAGGTTATATCTACTCATTAAAGTCACCTTGCCCAATATGTGCATGATCCTTACTTGCCATGGATCAGATCTAGGTGCTACAGAAACAGTACTGGGGCCCAGGGGACCTGCAAAGTCAATTCAGATATAATATGGAGACATTTGGTTCGTTGGAGGAGTGGGGCCATCTGCATCAGGTACTCCATCATCTGATTAATGAGGAGGCATTCATTATAGCTAAGAAACTGACAGCAGCTTCCCATATAGGGACTTTAATTTATTAGTACAAAGGACAAGAGTTAAAAAACATCAGAAAGAGAATGAAAAGGAAAAAAATAGGATGTAAAAACTCTTACCTGGGGCACTGGAGCCAGCTAGAGCTGCAGAGGATGTGTGATTTCATTAATCTAAGGAAATCTAGTAAGGAAATTTGCCCTCCTAGTAGAGATGAGCTCTGCTTTACAGCTCTGCTTTAGAGATGACTGTTGCAAACACCACAGTTATAAGAATAATAATTATAACTTCTAAGATTTACTTTGAAAAGATAGTAACCATTAAGCATATATAGTGAGAACTGGATGATGAATTTCTACAACTTCCCTTCAAAATGCCCAGATCACTTTAAGAATAACAGTAAAACATGCTCATCCTTATGAGCTCATACTCAAAATGGAAGGTAGAGATTGAACAATGGGGGTGGTTTGGTTTGGGGTACATGTGAGCAGCAATGTGATATCATGAGGGATATTTAGGTGTTCTGGTATCATACTTTGGACTAGAGAATCATAAATCTAAAATTGAAAGGTATCTCCCACAGGACACCATCCCATTCACCATCTCTTGCCCTGACTATTTTATGATGTAAAGAAAACAAGGGAGCACAGGTTGGGTTTTTTGCCCACGTAAGTTATGTATGTTCACATGAGTCTGTCTAGATGTGACTCATAGAGATGTGAGAACAGACAACTCTAACATCTCCTCCTCATACCCTTGTCCAAGGGAGACTTTGATTCCCACCAAGAGTAGAAACAGAAGGTTGGGCCTAGAGGCTACCTTTCTGTTCTCATGAAAGAAGGGGTATTAGGATATAATTATATGTTTCTATTTCTTTAACTATTATTACTCTAGGGAAGTAATCTTTAGGTTCAGATGATGCTCTTGATCACTATCCCTTAACAGGAAAGGAGTTCCCCATGCTATATATCCAAGGATTATCTCCCTTCACACAAAATGCCAGTTCCATAATGAATACACATAGCAAAAAAAAGTAATGAAACCATTTATCCACTTCAACAGCAAAACAGAACTCAAAGAAAGTATTACATATGAGAAAATAAACCAAATAGCACAGAGTGAAGGAGCTCTCCCATTGTGAGCATGATGGTTCAGCTCAACCAAGAGATTCTCAAATCTCACCCAAGGGAGAATACCCAAAAGACTCTAGTGTAGCAAGCTAAAAGTAGAAACATGAATGATGTTCTACACATCAGCTTTTTCCTAGAGTCTTTTTCCTTACAGGGACCTGAAGAGAAGTTAGAATCCCGTGTCTTCTCTCTAGAAGATACAAGCTAGAAGAACCTGGATCTTTATCTTTCATTATCACCAACTCTGTGTGAGTCACTGAGTAATCAAGATTAATCAATGAGCAGAGAGATCCATGTAACTGGCCCTTTGATCCAAAGGTTACTCTAATTGGATAAAAAAATTAACAGAGGTCCAAAGAAATTAGGCAACATGATTTGTCAAAAAGAATCACACAAGTAATAATTATCAGAGATGGGGATTTGAGCCTAGGCTAAAAGCTGTTTCTCCTTCCATGATGATACACAGGCTTTTGTAAATGTAAGGCATTGTAAAAATGTAAGTTACCATTACTGTTGTTTCACAGTTGAGGAAACTGAAAGAGAGAGGTGACAGGATCACCTAATGAAAGATGAATAGATCCAAGATTAGAGACTACATTTTTGAATTTCCAGTCTAATGTTCTAGTTGTAGAATCTTGAGCAAATCATTTTATCTTTACCTCAGGTAAAATGAGGGTATTGGATTAAGGAGCTCTACCTTTGAGTCATCAATCCCCATCCAGCTCTACCTTTGAGTCATCAATCCCCTTCCAGCTCTACCTTTGAGTCATCAATCCGCATCACCATTAACATTCAATAACTCTCTAACTCAAAATCCAGCACACAGTGTCAAAGTTAGAGGAAGTCTTTGCTCAGCTTCCACTCTTGCCACCTCAAATCAACAAAATAGTCACTCAGAAATGCATTTGATATTGTTACAAGAAGAAGAAAAATGAAATGCCAACACAAAATAACAGAAAAATATCTCAGCAGCCCACTTTCTGCTGCATCCCTCACAGAGTCTGTGGTTATACAGGACCAGAACCAAAGACTGGTAGGTATCCCTGTGTTGCTGCTACATGAGACTTGTGCTTGGAGTTAACCCTTTGACAACATCCCAGAGTGACTCTAATTCCATGGATCAGGGTTGGAAGGGCGTGAGGTATGGACTGGTGATGGCATAGAGATTGCAAGAGATGCAAGGGCTTCTTTGAGTCTTCCTACAGTAATATCTCAGCTGGTTACTCCCACCTTGATGGCCACAGACCTTGCCCAAACCTGGTGATCTGGAGAAAAGAGAGAAAACAGGTAACAGAGGGATGGGGAGGGGGAATGGGCACAAGAGGCTGTATCTATTTGAAAGTTATCTAATACTGAAGGGAAGGGATTAACAATAAGAAACCCTATTAAAAAGACATCATGGTGGTGGTAGTAGAGCAAATACCTAAGCTGAATCATTCCTTATTTTAAAAAAACATAGGTGAGCAGAGTATTTCAACAGGAAAACTCATCAAACCAAAGAAAAATAAATGGTATCAGATAAAAATGAAAAAC
Source organism: Notamacropus eugenii (assembly GCF_028372415.1). NCBI lineage: Eukaryota > Metazoa > Chordata > Mammalia > Diprotodontia > Macropodidae > Notamacropus > Notamacropus eugenii. The sequence continues at coordinate 215,932,294 of NC_092876.1, forward strand.
TAAGAAATAAAATTAATGTTTTCACACATGGCTATGAGTGTGGGAGGTTTTAATTTTGTTTGTTTTTCTCTTTAAAAAACTCACATAATCTGAGAGTCATGGAGGAAATAAGGAGAAATTATTTTTAAGTAAAAGAATGTAAGGTGTAAAAGCTATATGATGGTATAAATTAAAATCAGGAGAAGAGAAAGATGTGAATTAATGCTTCTAAAGTAAAACCCTCCAACTTCATCATTAGGAAATGGACATCTTTGGTAGCAGGATAATACAGAAGGATGGGGAAAAGGGAGGGATGGAACAGATCAGTTTGGGGAAAAAGTAGGACAGGACCCAATATGAGCTATGGATCAGAAGTTATCTACACTTATCTATGCTTTCCCCTCCTGTCCACCACTACTACCTCTTGAGAGTTATGGGAGAAGAGATACTAGAACACTGGGGTGATAGGAGGGGTAACAAAGAATTTTCATCAGTTCCCATCATCCTAGGAAAAATCCTGGGACATTCACATGGAAGCAAATTGATGGAAGTCTTACAGCACACTGAGTTTTGAGTATAGGTGTGGAGAGTTCCATACTTTAGGAAAAATAGCAGAGATCATGCTTCTTGGGTCTACTTTCACTGGGAAGAAGGCATTTGTTGGGGACCTAGAACACATGGCTTTGAGAAGAGTTGACAAGGGGACCTAGCTTTAAAAAGCTGGTGATATAATATCAAGAGCATAGCAGCAAAAAATATGAAGTCTTTATGGACTCAGGTTAAAGAGCTCATCCCACCATATCCTACTGCCTTCTTCATTGCTGGGTATGTGATTCCTGAAAAAGATGAGTCTCTCTTTCAAACAAACAAAAACAGAGAGAAAGGGAGAGGGATGAAGAAAGGGAGAAAGTAGGCATCTAATAGCACCAGTAGGGAGCCATTTATAAATTAGGGGGAAAAAGAAAGCAGGACCAGAAAAAGAATATACTTGATGACTACAACATCAAAAATGGAAATAAAATGTTTTGCTGACAGGATTTTTTTCTGTATTTTTTATTCTTGTTACAAGGAGTGGTTCTCTGAGAATAGTGAGGTAAGGGATACACTGGGAAATGTAAGTGATATAAGAAGAAAAAGATCAACAGTTTTTTTTAAATTTACAAATAAGAACAAATCCTACTTCCTCTCCATCCTCACCCCTGGCCCAGGCTTCCCAACTAAGAGGAAAACCAAAGATACAATGAAAGGATTGTATTAGCACAAAGACTATTAATCGGAAATTACTTTATAGTTCATCCTAGGAGAAATAAGTAAAGGGGCGAAATTTAAATATTTCTTGAAAAGGGGGTTTCAAAATTATATATCTTTGAAGCTAAGAAAATGGAGAAGGACACAGTTCAGGAAGAACTCAAAATTATAGTTTAATCTGAATTTGGAAAGGAAACATTAAGAAAGTGGAAGAGGACTGAGAGAAAGAAAAAGAGAGAGACAGAGATATAGAGACTGAGATACACAGAAAGAATAACATTAAACAAATTCAAGGAACACAGTTGGGTGACAAAGGAATTGTGGAAAGAAATTGAGATCAAATTAGTGAAAGCAAAATAAAACTGAGTCACAATGCTGACTTAAAAAAAAGTAAAGGAAGTGTTTTTTAAAATTGTTTAATGAAAGAGTACACATCTATCAATAAAAATCCTAAGTGAAAATAGAGTAAGCTCCCTCAGTAAAAGAAAAACAAGGGACATATTTAAACATATATATATAACATACATATATATATACATATATATATAAAACCAAATGCATTTGTGCCAAATGGAATAGCATCTAATCTTTAAAAGAAGAAAATTGAAAAAATATGATGATAGTCACAGAATAGTAGGAAATTTCAGTATTTCTTGCTCAGAAGTAGATAAATCCTACCAAAAAAAGATAAAGAAGAGTTAAAACAGGGCTGAACAGATTGTTGGAAAAAATAGATTTGAATGATTTATATTTGAATGATTTTCTGAATGGGAATACTAAAGAATATACATATAGAAATCAATTTTGATTTCTCTTCGAGCTATATAATTCTGTGATGCTGTGTGATCTCCAGCAATGAACATGTGCTCATTCAAGATGTATAAATTAGGTAGAGATTTTTTTTTCAATTTGAGATGATGCTACTTTTGCTAATTATATGAACAATTCAGTTTAGATGTGATATTATTTACAGCATCATAGTTACTTTAATGTGGAGTTTTATTTGGTTCTAGGCTCATCAATTAAGTTCACATCACCATGAACCTGAATAAACAAGCAAGAAAATTCTGAGCTCACACAACTGGCTAGCAGTTGGATATGCCAGGCTTCTAAGGGTTATAACAAAAACAAAGGGCATCATATTTCAACTCAACATGTCCAAAATAGAACTCATCTTTTCTGCCGAACCCTCCCTTCTTCCCAAATTTCTCATTATTGCCTAGGTCACCACCATCTTCCCAATCACCAAGGTTTATGACTTCTGGTTTAACTTCTACTCCTCATTCTCACCCCACATATCCAGTATGTTAAAGGCTGTAGTTTCTACCTTCACACCATCTCTCATATATTATCTTTTCTTTCTTCACAAAGCCAACACCCTGGTACAAGCCCTTGTCACCTGTCACCTATGTTACTAGCTTTTCAATTGTTCTCCCTTCCTTAAGTTTCTGCCCATTCCAATCCTACCTCCTCCATTCAGTTGCCAAAGTGATTTTCCTAAAGCACAGTTGTGATCATGTCACCCTCTTGTTTAATGAGCTTCAGTTGCTCCTTATCACCTTCAGTATCAAATTCTAATGTCCTCTTTAATTCTTCCTCTTCTAAGGCTTGTCCAAGAACCAGTGATGGTACTACTATTGCATCCAAAACCCAATTTCAAAATCATCTATGGAGGACAAAAGAATACTGTATTGAGGTGCATTCAAATCCTAGACCTGAGCAGTGGCAGTGGAATCACTTACTACATATGGGATTTTAACTCATTTTACCTTTTTGGAAGTAAGTTTCATCATCTGTAAAATGTATGGATTAGACTAGATGACCCCTCAGATCTCTTCCTTCATTTAATCTATGTTCCTATGATCCTAAGATGTCAAGACTGTGACACTCAAATGGGAGAGAACTAGCCAGTATACAGCGAACAGGTGGGATAAGAAGCTTTGGGAATGAGAGAGAGAAGAAACTTTTGTAGGACAAGTGTTTAATGGTTAGACCTCTGTTCTGGGAGCAGATATTATGGCAAGAGAAAGGTGCACTTGGCAGTAAACTGAAAGTGAAAAAGGCAGAGAAGAAATTATTAGAATAGCTTTTAGCACAAATTGTCCCTTTGAGAAAAGGCAGAAAGGAGGATTTATAAGAAGAGAACATCTGACACTGAATACAGAGACAAGGGACATGTCTTTATGTAGTCTAAACAGCTAATCCTGGGGCAGGTAAATGACCAAGAGAGTCTGATACAGACAGCCTAGCCTTTGCAGTTGTGACTCCATCTCTCTTGGGGTACCTGTGGAGAGGACAGATCATACTGATCTTCCCAGAAAGTGAAAATGGATGGAGAGTAAAGGAAGGCCCTTCAAATAGAGGATATTACGATGAATATATAATATCATAAATTTGAGCCTTCCCTCTTTTTCATCCTATTTTACTCGAGTCCACGTACTCCTGTAGAGAAGCCACAGGTGGTTCACCCAACGTTGTTGTTCTTTCGCTAGATTTCTTGACATTGGTTGGAAATTTCCTTTTCCAGTCAAACATCCCTTGACATCATTTATGTTACTTCTCCCATGCAATTCTTTTTTGGTAATATGTGGCAAACTGTCAGTTCTCATCATGTAACAAGCTATTGTCCTTTGGGTAGTCCATGACTTTAGTCCTTCAGAGACTGTGCTATTCCTCAACAAATGGAGGATATTGTTACTCTAACCAAAAAGCCAGGGAGGTTCATCCACAGGAATAGGAAGGAAACAAATGAATCTGCCTTTTCTTGCTCTGCGGCTATTGTCAGGCTCATCTACTGATCATGATCAAAAACGAAACTTTAGATTTGTTTTACTAAATTGGTACCTAATCTTTAGGCAGGGAAAGAGCAGGAGGGCCAGGTGGGACCTTTTTTTGGGGGGGAAGGGGAGGAGAACCAGAACAGTGTGACTCTAAACAGTTTGTCTATGTCAATGCCTTTCCCTGTACATGAGTCTGTGTTGCCTGTATCCCATGTGTTTCTTGGGAAATTTTGTTTGTCAGGTGTCCTAAAACTGGCCTGAGGCAATAATGAAGAAAGGGGAGAAGAGGAAAAAAGAAGAGTTAGTCTTTGCATATTTTATCTCCTCTAAATTTCAAAATAATCCTGCAAAGTAGTTGTCATTTTTTTCCATTTTAAAGATGGAAAATTGAGAGAAATTCAGAGAGGTTAATTGTTCAAGATCACACGTGCACACACACACATACATATACACAGACACAGACACACACACACAGGCACATACACACACACACACACGCACACATACACATATACATACCACACACCTAAACAAATTTCTGAATCAGGATTCAAACTCAGGCCTCCATGACTACAAGCAATGCTCCATCCACTACATCAGTGACATTAAACTTAAATAGAAACAAGATGCATGTGGGCTCATGTTAACTTAGAAAACCACAAGTTATCATTATCTTTGTTGTATTTTAAAAATTTTGTTTAACATTTCCCAATTACAGTTTATTCTAGTGTGGACAGAACTCAGGACCCAGCCTGAGTTTCACACCTTTTCACCAAACCATTTAGAGTAGATAAATTAGATATTCATGATTTGGGGAAATGATAAACATGGTGTGGAAGGTTAGTGGCATTTGCATCTTTGATTTTATATGTATAAATACCCACACATATACACACACACACATATATATAATTTTATTTTAAAAATTTAGATATTTATAAAATAAAAATACTATATATGTATATATATACACACACACATAAATATACATACACACACATACACCTATATTCTGAGCCCTTCACCATTTATTTGTGCACATCTGTATGAGAAGTTTCAAGATCCCTGTAGTCTGAAATAGTGGTGCTTCAGACTAGAAAGATTATAAGAAATATAGCTAAAAAGAAAACACATGAGAAGATGGGTGAATCACATAACATGGCGCCTAAATGAGTTCAAATCACCCTGCCCTGAGGTTTACATTGCAGAGAACTAAAAGAATTTTCAGATACAAAGTCTAAAAGACTGCCAGCAGTCTTTGAGAGACCATGGAAACAGGAGGGGTGCTAAAAGATAAGGGTGTGGGAATTTACAAAAATGGGAACAGATGGATTCTGTATATTATCGATCTGTGAGCCTGATTTAAGAATCCATAAAATTCCATAATACCTTGTATGGATGGTTTGTGAACACCTCAAAAGAGAGACACTGATGACTATGAGCCAGCATGTTTACTAAGGATAAATCATGCTAGAGTAACTTCCTTTCAATAGTTGACAATGTCACTAGACTAGTAGAGTACTACATTGAAAGACTTGACATAGGGTCTAGATTTCATTAAAACTTCTGACAAATCATTGTATGATACTCTGGTGGATCAGATGCAGAAATAAGAGATGGATGGTATCACAGAGTGGTGTGAATCTGTAATGAGTTGAACAACCAGACCCAAAGAGTGTTGATTAAGAGATCAATGAAAATCTGGGGAAGAATCTTTGGCAGCATGCCACAAATCTGTTTCCAGTGCTGTTTTGTTTAATATCTTTTTTATCAGGCATTTAAACAAGCATAAAAGGAATGCTTAATCAAATTTCCAAATAATATAAAAGTGAGAGGGATTGATAACCCGTTGGTTGGAAGAGGTAGGATTGAAAAGGTTTCATTAGACTGAAACAATAGACTAGCAAACTCTAAGAACTATCATTAGAATAAATAACAAGTTATATAATTAAGTTAAAAAATTAAGCAAAACGTTGGATGGAAAAGACTTGGCAACAAAGGAAGAAAATAAACGCTTAGTAAGTGCCTATTACAGGCCAGGCACGGTGATAAACACTTTACAAATATTATCTTATTTAATCCTCACAATAAACCTGGGAAATACATGGTATTATTGTCTCCATTTTGCAACTGAGGAAATTTGTCCGAAGTCATGCAGTTAGTATCTGAGACTAGATTTGAACTCAGGTCTTACTGACTCTAGGTTCAGTAGTCTATCCACTGTACCACAAAGCTGCAAGAGAGCAATTCATATGAAAAAGACCTAGGAATATCATTTGAGTGAACACCTAAGAGTTTTGTAGTTGCCAAAAAGTTAATGAATCTTTAATAACTTTAATACAAACATTGAATTAATATAATCACTGGACCTGACATTTCAGTGCTGTAAGGACTTCTTGGGTGAAGAAACTATTACTACCAATGAAAGTTGGCACCTTCTCTGCAACTTACAATCTTTAAAAATGATTAAGTGATCTATGCAGGGTCTCTTAGCTAAAATCTTGATCAAAAGTGAGATTGCACCTCAGATTCCCAAGTTCCATTTTCTGTCCATTATGCATAGTGACTCTCAGTAGAAATACAATATCCAGAAAAAAATGGGGGAGGTGGTAATTCCTCTGTATCATATTTATTTAAGTGTGGAAACTATATATTCAGAAGACCATTGACGAATTGGAGGTTGTACAGAGAACAACCAGAAGGGCAAGGGAAATCTCAACTGTATCATGTGCATAATTGTTGAACAAATGGATGTGTTTATTTTTAAAGAAAATGCAGAAGGGTTTTATAGTTGCCTTCAAAAATATTTGAAATGCTGCCATGAGAAAGAGATTAGAATTATTCCATGTTGATCTAGAGTGCAAAACTAGGACCAATGAGTGAAAATTACAGGGAGAAGAATAGATCATTTAAGAAACTATTCTTAACAATTAGTCTGGAAAAATAGAATTGGCTAACTTGACATGGTGAGAACTATATCACTGGAAGTGATCCATCCCTCACATAGCAATAGTTTGCACCTCCCTTACATACTCATCATGTTTCATTGTAGATTGCAGGCGTTTATGAATGTATGTAATCCTAGTAGGTTGAGAACTTAGTCATAACAGGGACCACAACATTTTTTCCCCTAATCCTTCACAGATGCTAGTCAAGTAAGAACTCTCTATATACACTATGCAGAATATATGTATCTTGAGGGCAGAGATGGCTTTTTCTTTATCTTTGTATCTCTGGTGCTTAGCACAGTGGCTGGTACATAGTAAATCCCTATTTAATGATCATTGATTGCTTGGTAATAGGCACTTTATAAACATCTGCTAAAGCTGTTGGGATTTGAGCAGAGATTGAATGACTACTTGTCAGGAATAACCTAGAGGGGATTTATGTTTCTAGTAAGGGTTGGACCAGAGGTGAGAAACCTGCAGCTTTCATAGAACAAATCCCCTAATAAAAGGATTTGTTTGGTAAAACTTGGACTCAGTCAAAAGGCCACACCCGAGGACCTAGAAAGCCATATGTGGCCTTAAGACCAAAGGCTCCCCACCCCTGGGTTAGACTATTTGGTCTTTTAGCTTATTTGGTTACTTGGGTTTTGTCCTCAACAAAAGTAAAGAACCATTACTGTAAGGCACTTCTGGTATGGAAATTTGATCCAATGATGAAGACTGGCAACTTCTCTGTAACTTACAGTCTAAGACTGCTGCCCAGAGCACCCAGAAGTGGTGATTCGTCTTTGGTAGAGATAGCTATGATGTGTCAGATGAAGGACCTGAATTTAGATTTATCCTGACTCCAAAGCCCATTCTCTTTCCATCATCTGAACATTGCCTCTCATGATTTCATAACTATATCACTATTTTTTCACCAAAATTTAATTTTAACACCTATTATTGTGACAAGAAAGGAGGAAATTAGACTCACAATTATGGCAGAAAAAATTAAATCATTCTGTACAATAAAGAAAAGACAACACAGAGCCCCCATTACTCCCACCCACCCACACAAATATGCATTTAAGATTTATTTAAGGGATGGAAAAGTCTTTAAAGTCTTCATGGACTCATTTATATATCTACTAAAATTGGGTTTCAAAGCTTGTTCTCTTTACCAAGCAGTTTGAATATTACCATCCCAAAGTAAAATTAGCTTGAGCCTATTACGAACATATCTAGATTTCCCAGCATGGGAGATGAGAAGATTGAGTATTCTTTGTAATTATTACTAATTCTGTCATTTTCCCCCTCTTCATTAAGCATTTTGTTTAGAAAGTTAGTTTAAGAGGGAAATGCTAGGAAAATTTCTTCCTTTTCCCAAATGAATATCCTTAAGTCACATATGTTACAATACATTTGCATTCTTAAAGAAATAGAGCTTGCACAAACAAATTAAAAATGATTATTTATGCCCTGAGAAGCAATGTTCCCCCTGAAGTACCATCAAAAGGTCAACCATTGCCTCAAACCCTGCTGTGCAAAACCTGACCTGGAAGTACCATTGATAATGACCCCTCGACTGGAAGACTTAAAGATTTAATCATTTGACATACAAGCAGCCCCAGGGCATTTATAGTTGGCATTTTCCTTTGTGAGATGTACACAAACAATATGCCTTTTAAACAATTCAAAGACCGGGTGCCGAAAATAGAGCTGGCACACACAGCTCCCACTTGGCAACAGACTTCTCACTCTTCCAACTCTCTCACTTTGCGGCACACGCTGGAGAACCAGCAGATGCGTCTGGAGCTGGAAGCAAAGCTGCACATCCCCCCTTCCCTTGGCATTTCCCCCACGTTTCTGGGCAAATTTGTCACCTATGTCACTAAGAACTTAATTATAGTTCTTTATAACTCTAACCCTTTGGGGTAGGGGGATGGTGAGGAAGCACTTTTTTAGTTATTGTTCAGAGGGTAAGAAATTTCCTTACCTGGAAAATGTTTTGTAGAAGAGAAATATTAATGGCCAACATTTACTTAAAATGTCTCAATTGCTGTTACTTAAAGTTTCGCCAAAACATCTTCATGAAATAAGACATATATTAACGATTGTGTTATTTCTATCATCATGACCAATCTTGTACAGAAACTGGTACTAGTCAAATGTTTTAAGAAATGGGGGAGATGACTTTTGCAAAGGGAATTGTTTAGTGTCTACAATCAGAATCATTAAAAGATTGAGCTGGAAGGAATCCTGAAGCTCATTAGCTATTCTACACCCCTCATTTTGCAGCTGAGAAAATTGAAGCCCAGAGAAGAGAGCCATGGCAGTGTAATGGCAAGAACACTGGGTTTGAAATCAAAAGAGCTGAATTCACATCCTGGCTCTGCTATTTGCTATTTACGTGACCTTGGACAAGGTCACCTCCCTGGGTTAAAGTATCCTTATCCGTAAAATGAAAAGAACATGGTTGCATGTCCTCTCAGGTTTCTTAGAGCTCATTCTTTCTATGGCTATTCTATGAACTGACTTTCCCAAGTTCACTGAGCAGGAAAGCCAAGACTAGGATCCAGGCTTCCCAAATTGGGTTTAATGGCCATTAAAATGTATTAGGGTTGGGAACCCTACTAGTAAATAGAGAAACCAAAGGTGGCAGAACTGAGAACCAAGTCCGAGGGGAAAGGAATTAGACAAGAAGAAATTGTGCTTTTACTTTGAACTTTGTTTTGTGCATCACGGAGAAACTTATTACATCATATTATGTATTCTAGATAATTGTATATATCTTGTTCCCTTTGTTTTTCTTTCTTCTCATGATGGTAGGAGAGTATTATTTAGATACTATATCCTCATCTAGTGTTTTGCACAGTACTCTACACTCCTGCTTAATAAATATTTGGGGAATGACTAAATGTAAAAGATAATACTGTCTATCAGTTCTCCATTTAAATTCAAAACCCTACATTCTTCAGCTGGAAAATGAGCTAAGCAGAAATATAAAATGACTGCCCTGAGAATTTTTTAATAAAACTACAGATATAATTGTCTATCTCAGTTAATCAATAAACATGTATTAATTGTTTATTATCTTTTATCTCATGGCACATATCTGCTGATAAATAAAAACAAGATATATACAAAATGCTTTCTTAAAGAAGAGGGGAGGAGAGTGATTGACACCTAGAGGAATCACGAAAGAGTTTGCAATGGGAAGTGATGTGTAAGTGGGTCATAAAGACAGGCTGAAGAAATATTGTGAAGGACTTTAAATGCCAAACAGAGGTATTTTCTCTTAAAGACAACAGAGAGTCATTGGATCTTCTTGAGTTGGGGAGTGATATTTTCGGGCTTAGCTTTTAGGAATAGATTAGATTTTGGATAGACTTGAGGCAGGGAGATCAATTAGGCATGTACTACAATAGTCCAAACAAAAGGTGGTAAGTTCTTCAGTAGCTTCAAGAGTGAAGAAAATGAAATGTCTATGAGAGATATTGAAGCATTAGAATGTATAAGATTTGGCAATTGATTAATTATGGTAAATGAGGGAGAAGGAAAAATCAAGGATGACTGAGTTTGTGAACTTGAGTTTTAAGAAATAAGCTTATAAATCCGTAAGAGCTCATGTGATTACCAAAAATGTGGATGAAGGGAGGAAAAAGGTAGAACTCTGGGTTTCTGACAGTCTTGGTTTTTTTCAGCTCTTGTCATTTCTGCAGAAGATACTTGTCTAGATTCTATTCTGTACAATATTTAGCAGAAATCATAGTCAGAGTTAACTTATGAAATGGAATGGAAGGTCATTTCTGCTGCAAAATTATTTGTCAGCAAAGTTGTCTTGGATGGATTTCCCAGCAATTCCACAATAGCGTGACTGAAGTTCCAGTTTCAGAGACATTGATGATGGAACCTTTTTATAATAAAGAGATCCTTAGAACATATATGAGGAAGTTTATTATTATACAAATAATACAGGTGTGCTAAGCACTGGAAAAGGAACTGTAACATGGTTTGGGTTATATTTGAACTATGTGATCTGTCACATGTGTTCGATTTCTTTCACTTGTACCTTTTTCATTCTTTGACAGGTTGAAGGATTTCTTCTTAGTATAAAGAGAAATTTCCAAAAAAAAAAAAAAAACAAAACCCAACCCATAAAACACCCAACTGTAAAATGTGATGTCTCTTCTGTTTTTCACAGTACTGGGAATCAAGAAAACTAAATCCTGCACTTACAATGTGTTATGTTTTAATAAACTGTACATTAGTTTCATTCAACTGCTTCAGCCCCTGGCTATCCACTCTACTGTATATTAGTTTTAAATACATGTTGCTTTCAGTAACACGGTAGCAGTAGCTCTGCCTCAAGTTAAGAAATGGTTAGAATTGCTTTACATTTGCAGTTCCATTGGAAACATTTATTCAATCAAAGGGAAAAATAAATGTGGTCCCTCAGCTCTGTCAAGTATAAACTGTTATTGATCTCCTAAATGAAATTTGTTCATGCTGATCGATCAAACACATTATCTTTTTTTTCCAGTCTATTACCAGCAATTGGAAACTCTCAAGCGTCAATAGCAGTTTGACCACATACAGCTCTAAGTTGAGCCCATAAGCTTTTGAAACCTGAATCATTTTTCCATATCTTTTCCCCTCAAAAGTGACTCTCAGAATTGAGATCATTTCTTCATTGCATTGATGATTTAAAAAAAAAGATTCTAAAATGAATAGGCTGTTGACATGCTGTGCCATCATCTATAACTTCAGTAACACAGCAGTAGAGAAGATTCTGCGATTTATTACATGTCCTTTCCTTGTTTTTCACCCCAAGTTGCCAGTTTGTCTTTCTCCTTTGTTAATCATGCTTCACGCAGAGGAACTCATTGGTGGACTTCTTTCTCTGTAGATCCTTTGGTCCATTGGTTGGTTTTTGTCCAGGTGGCAACCCTAGATTTGCCCTAGAGAGCAAAATATCCTGGCTTGGATCATAAATTCTCTATTCAACTCTGTGACCACATGAAGGATGAACCAAAAAGTTTTTATCTCTACAAAGTTTTAAGATTTTAGAAACATAGCCTGGGGTAGTAGAAAGAACATAGGACTTACAATTAAAAGACCACCTAGCAGGGCAATTGTGACAATCAAAAGAGGTGCTAAATGGAGAAAAGCTTTGGAAACCTTAAAACCATATACTAATGGGAGCTTTTATTTAAATAATTAATTTTATTTTATTTTTCTGAAGGAAACTGTGTATAAAAATGGTAAAGATAAGGACATCCCTATCTTTCTGAAAAAATATTGTTATATTATCCCTAGCCCTTGTTTTTCATGGGGTAGGGGAGGAGGAATCTTTACTGTGCCCCAAATCTGTGGCTCATTCACTATCTATAAGGAAATGTTTATATTTGACAGGAACATAAATCTGTTGAGAGAATTCAAACACTATGAAAATTCAAAGTGCAACTGAAAATCTTTATTGATTAGGTACAACTAAAATGGAGTCTTCATTAAAAAAAAAATAGCCATCAATAAGTTTTCATCTCTACATTTGGCTTAGTCAGCTAGTAGAAAAGAATTAACAAACCACTATTCTATTTCTGGTTCTGTCACTTACAAGTTGTATGACCTTGGGCAAATCATTTCTCTGCTCAGAATTTACTTTCTTTATTTATTAAAGAAGCAAATTGAACCAAAAAGCTTTTAAGGTCTTTCCTACTACTTAAAGGTAAAGTTCTCTGGGCCTGTGATTTCTTGAGATTGTAGCAAATCAGTTGCTCTGAATTCATTTCAGTTAAGTGAATTTTCAACAGCTTGGTGGGGTTTGGAGCTTTAAAATGAACATAATTTGAGGTTAGTTCTATGTATGTGTATACGTGTGTGTGTGAAATAAGTCTCCTTTTCTTAATAGCTGCCATAAGGGACTTACTTTATATGGCTGTCAATACCTCATGTGTTTGTCTTCTGTCTTACTGATAGGTAATAATTTTCCAAGCAAGCTTTGGGAGCAGTGACTCTTTATTAAACCAATAAAGGGAGAATCACAGGTTTTTAAAAATCACTCCAGAAATTATTACTGACAACTCTTTCTTGAATTTCTAAGCAGAATAGAAATCAAGAGAAGTTAACATACTCTGTCGCTAGAATTGGCTTATGAGTTTTCTGCCTTGTATTTCCTTCCCTGATAAAAAAAGGCTTTTAACAAGTACCTTTCCATTGTATTGGTGATATGAGGATTGCAGAGACTTTTTCTTTGATTGTTGTTTGTTTTGTCATGATCTACTGAAGATGCAGAAAGTAGGTGGTGTAGTGATACAGCACTAGACTTGGAATCAGAAAAACTCATTTTCCTGAGTTCAAATCTGGCGTTAGACACTTACTAACTGTGTGATGGTGAGCAAGTCACTTAACCCTGTTTGCCTCACTTTCTTCCTCTGTAAAATGAGTTGGAGAAGGAAATAGCAAATCACTCTAGTATCTTTGCCAAGAAATCACCAAATGGGGTCGCAAAGAATCAAGCATGACTGAAATGACTCAACAATCATACACACACACACATGAAATGCAGAGTAGAACTTGGTTATAGACCCAAGTTGGAAAGAAAGCCTGCTAAGAAAGAAAGGAAAATCTTATGAAAAATGGAAATGGTAAGAGTCAAAAGATATAGCTTAGGAAGATTTTTTACATCCTACTTCTTTACTGAAGCAATTAATTATTTTAATTAGTTTCCTTGTTGATCTCCCAGGATTTTCTAAGTAAATCAAGATGTCATCAGCAAATAGCAATAGTTTTGTTTCTTTATTTTTGTTTATGACTCTTTTCTTATTGATTTTACTAACATTTCTAGAATTATGCTAAGTAACAGTGGATAAAGGGGGCATCCTTTGCTTTATTCCCATATTTACTGGGAAAGTTTCTATTGCTTTCCCATTGCACATATTCTTTTGGTTTTAGATGTATTCTTTTATATAACATTTTAAAAGGTCATTTTATGCCTATGTTTTCTTTCTTTTTTTTAAACAAATGAGTTCAGACTTTGTCAAAGACTTTTCTCACAATCTATTGTAATTATGTGGCTTAGGATCAGGAAGATTTTAAGAAGAATTTTCCCCAGTGATTGTCTTGCAATTACAATTGTTTACAGCACAGTGGAGAAGTAAAACTACACTTTATTTTACCTGAATTTAAAAATAGCTCTCAAGAAGTTCCCTGGAGTACATCTAGGGAAAGAACTATACTACACTCTATAGCAAAAAAATAACTAAATAAAACAAAACAAAACAAAAACCCTGAAAACCAAAGGACAGTTTTCAAATGTACACAGAGCTGAGATGTTGTCTGAAGATATTTCAGATCTTGAGTATATGTTCAGCAATTTTTTTTTCAAAGCTGAAGTTATTACAATAAGCTGGACAGGTTTTACAGAGAAAGGAAAGGGGTCATTACATTCAAGCAATGAGATATGAACAAAAGAAAATAGGTTTAAAAATTAATTACATTAAATGTAAAGTTAGAATGGAGGAAGCATAGTATTATGGAAAGATCATTGAATTTGGATTTAGATATGGCTTTTAGTTTTCTTCAGCCCTCCATATTTTCTCCTATAAGATAATGTTAGGCTGCACAAACTTTAATGTTCACTCTAATTGCAACATTCAGTGGTTCAAAGCATTAAGAAGTTACAAAACATTAAGTTGACAGTGGGTAAGCTCTTAAGTCAACATCCAAACTAAGTTTCTCAATTCTTTGAATCTACATTTTTGAAATGTGATTAAAAACTCAAAAATGATCCTTGGGGGCCTGTATCTAGAATTTTTTATGTTGAGTTCAAATCAAGTGCCATCCCAGCTTCATACTCTGGATTCTGCCTTCTTCCTATCTCAACTAACATTATGACATTAGGGAATACTTGAAAGGCTGAGGATTTCAGTAGATTTGTTCCTTACTGATGAGAAGGTATATTGATTTAGGTACATCTCACACTTTCTCTTTGAAAATTCTGTCCATCATTCAAGACTCAAGTCAAATGACACTTCTTTCCTGGAAGCCTTCCTTTATTTCTCAGTTTAAAATAATCTTCCTCCTACTGACTTTACAAAAGAATCAAGTGATATGAAATGGTGTTTAGTCCAACACCACTTGAATCTCATCTACAACATCCTGAACATATGACCTTCAAATCTCCATCTGATGAAGACTATGGGTATTGAGAATCAGTATCCCCTGAAGCATCTCTTTTCACTTTTTAAAATAACTGTACAAGATATTCCTTAATATAAATCAAAATCTACTTGTGACTTACACCTATTGTACCTATTCTACTCTACAACTCCAAACAAAACAAGTCTAATCTGTCTTTTAACCTCTGAGAACTCAAAATCTTAATTCTTTGCTACTGTAAAAAAGTGGTGCTATATTTTTGTATATATAGAATTTCTCTTTGTCTTTGGCTTGCTTGGAATATATGGCTAGTAAGTGGTATTGATGAGTTAAAAATATATACAGTTGCATGACAATTCAACCAACTCACTATTCCATCAACAATGTCTAGATATCTACTTTATCACAGCCCCTCCAAGTTTTACCAGTTTCACCTTTTGTCATCTTTACCTATCTAAAGGTAAGTGAGATTTGTTTTAATTTGCATTTTTTCTTCTTATTTGTTTGGAGATGTCTTTTACATAGTTGATGGATTTTGTTTCTTTATTTCAAAACTAACATTTATATCCCTAAACCTATTGGGAAATGACTCTTATTCTTATAGATTTGCATCAATTCTTTATAAAACTTTGTAGAGCAGGAAGTAAGGGTAGACATTAAACCTTTATCAGATAACACAGTGTCATAGGATCATAGATTTAGAGCTGATAGGGACCTTTAAGCTCATCTAGTCCAGATTCCACTTTTTACCAAAGAGAAAAGTGAAGCCAAATTAGGTGAAGTGATTTGACAAAGCTCACATAGGTAGTAAGTGACGGAGCTGGGATTTTAATTAACTTTAACTCCAGTGTTCTTTACACTTTGCTAATCCCCGAAGAGATTTTTTCTTCCCATTTAACTGCATCACTAATTCTCAGATCATTAATATTAAGTGAAGCATAAGATAAAGAGAGATATGCCCACCAAAGCTGTCTGTCATAGTCATGGAGGACATCAAGGGCAGAGACCAGATCAAATACACATGATCCAAAAAGGAGAGGTAAGTTATATGGCAAGAGCAAGGGATAACTGGATAACACTCTACATATTGCATTGATATCTTTGTGGTATCAAAAAAACTCAAGCAAGGACCCCATGACATGGGGCATAACCACTGTGGAGAATTTTTTGGACCTCATACAGGACCTGTTCAGTATGAGTAAACCTGGATGTATTGTGATTTGTTTCATTGAAGAGATTAATGAGACTGAAGAGATTGATGATTGTCAGAATACAATAATATATTGAGGGATCTATAGAAGCTTTGGAATATCAGAGTTTTGGGCTTATTTGACATCCTTATGAATTCATATACTTTTACTTAGGACAGATATCCCCTTCACTTTCTGTGTCATCTGAACATTTTGATCCAAGTCACCAATATAAATCTGACAGAACCAATAGAGTTTTGAGGCACTCTATTAGATTCTGTCTTCCAAGAAGATATTAACCAACATTTTTTCTATACCAGTAAGTCAATTGCTTCCAAACCTATCTGATCATACAATTATCCATATCTCCCTACATCTTCTACAAAGATATCATGAAAGACTATTTCAGGCTTATGATCAGTCAATAAATATTAAAGTCCCTACTATGAAGTAGGCACTATGCTAAGCATTGTAGATACAAACACACACACAAAAAATGTCTTTTCCCTCAAGGATGATGTGTTTTCATGATATAACCCAGTGATTCTCTGTGATATAAGCAGTTGTTATATTCGACTCTACATCGTAATTATAATCATTGTTGCTCTTATTATCTGACCCAGCCTTAAAAAAGGCTGGTTTACAAATTCCCTTCACCAAAAGATCCATAATTCATCTGTAACTTACTAATCAACCAATTCATCATTCAACAAGTACTATATGCTATGCACTTCTATTGGGTACTAGGGTTTCAAACATGAGAAAGAGAGCATCTGCCTTCAAAAAGTATATATTACACTAACAGAGACTTAGAGTTACCTGGGCTCCTGAAAGGTAAGAGATTTGTCCAGGGTGAGGTAGTTGATAAGTATCAAGGAAAAGACTTGAAGTCAAGTCTTTCTGATCCAAGGCTAATTCTTTATCCATTATGTCATGTTATAGTGGATTATATATTCTTGAATATTTATACATATGTACTAAATTAAAAACTTTACAGGAACAAGACCTGTTAAATCTCCCCAAATAGCGCAAAGCTTTGTAAATATCAGGCACTTGTTATATGGCTATGAATGAATAAATGAATGAATGAATGAATGAATGGATTAATTAATAAATTAATATTAAAGGGATGAGCCATACTTTTCAAACACAGGTAGGCTTTCTGTACCTTTGCCTTTCTGCTCTCTGATTTGATTTTGATAACATGAGTTATTAGAAACAAGTTATTAAGGTACTAAATATTAAAACACACAAACATGGAATAACATTACTATGCTTCTTTTAAAGACACACACACACACACACACACACACACACACACACACACACATTGTCCTTCCCATCTCCACCCTCCAGGGAAGTCACAGCTGAGACAAAACCACAACCTTCTTTCTGACTGTAAGAAATTAACTAACACTGAAGCATTTTTTTCAATGAAACATTTTTGGAATTAATCCACATGACATAATGAATGATACAAAACTCCGTAATTGTTGCTAATTAGGATTGAAGCGATTGATGTGACATGCAGCTTAATTTTAGAAATGGCTTTAAACACTCAATATTGGGCACAGAATGCTTTTAACGCTTTTCCACTCATCTTAAAAATGGTATTTACCAACAATATGAGGTAGGTTTGCAAGTCAAAATGTGGGGATTGGGAGGTGGGGGTGGGAAGAGTACATTAAAAAAAATCATACCTAATTCCCATCTTCTCCTAGAACACTCAAAACAATTAGAAGCCTGAAAGAGTCCAAATCGATTTTCTATCTGTATTAGTACACATTAAAAAAGGAAAAAAAAGAATTTGGTTCCTGAATTTGTTCAATCTCCTTGTCCTTATATACTTAGTATGACTATTAATTCTGCATTGGGATGGTATGAATGAAAATATGCAAAAACAACACCAAAAAAGATAAATACTCCTAAGGTCTCAACTATGTTCCTGCTCCCAGCTCACTCTACTAAAAGGTAATATCTGGTATTCATTATTCAGACAAAACTATAGTTTGGGCAATAAACTAGTTTAATTTGTACCATAACTGTACAAAGCTTAATTAGTAATAATTTGCCATCTAACAGTGAATAGGGAGCTGTGTGACTGTTCAGCACTGATTTGTGATCTCTTAATGGGTTTGGCAAGGATGGAAACGAACATGGGTATACTTCATATGAATATTTAAACCAAACTGTCTTTGCATGGATCCAGGAGCTCAGAATTGGAACCCCACTGGTACAGAAGGCTTCTGTCATTTTTGCTAAAGCAATAAGCAGCCCCCTTTGAAATTAATAAAAGAGCACTGTAAATAAATACAGGAATAAAACTCCACCGTGAATCGTGATGTTTTGTTAGCAGGGCTGAGCAGTCACCTCTTCATCTTAGTTTTCTTCAGGACTAATAAGTCAAATAATTAGGTAAGTATAGGTAAACCAAAAAGTGTGCATTTCCCATATGAAATAAGGAGGCAAAATGATTTACAAAAATATCAGAAGCAATTCAAAGTTTGAGGGAGATCATTTGGCCCCCAAATGATTGCATGCATTTTTTTTGAGAATGTTCCAACTACATTCTCCCCTCCCTTCTGTGCCCTCTGGTTTTTGCTCAGCCAGCAACTGAAAATTCAGTCCCAGGATCCTACTATGAGCCAACTGGACCAGGGCCCAGGGAGACTGACATCAACACTCAGCTGGGGATGGCTGTCTCACCACCTTTCTTAGCAGACTGGATTATGTTTTTCAATCAAACAACAAATATTTGTCGATCACCATGAAGGTGCAAGTCATGGTGTTAGACACTGTAAGAAATACAAAGAAGAGTAAAACCTTTTTTTCTTGACTTATGGAAAATACAATTTGAGGAGAAAAGACATACATATACAAGTGAAGGAATCACTAACAATAAAGGCAACATACTGCAAAATAGTGGTAGAGATGATAAGTGGTAGAGGAGGGGCAGAGAATGAAAAGAGAGAATGAGATCTCTGATTAAGCATCATATTAATCTTTCATATGCATACCTACATTGCACAATATGCTTTTCTTTCATTATCTTGTCCATCTTCATTGAGGAAATTAGTACAGACTGAATAAGGATTTGTACAGGGCCATTTAATCACTCATTCATTCAATAAACATTTGTTAGGTGAGGATGAAGCATAATACAGTGAACAGAACTGTGGGTTGGTGGTCAGCTGGATTAGGAGTCAAAGGCTCTACATTTAGACCCTAGTTCCATCACTTCATGAATTTATGGCTATTTCTGATCCCCTGGGCATTAGTATTCTTTCCCTCTTGAAATTACTTTAAATTGACATAGACTTTGTGTTTACTTATCTCTGAATACTGCATATGTCCCTCTCCGTAATGGCTCATGGAGGTCCATTACTTATCATCAGTCTTTACTTATATCATCAAGGCCAAATGGTGCCTTATATATAGCAGGTGCTTAAATGTTAATTGAATTTGATTTAGTTGATCTATATAGTAGGTAACTAATGAAGGTTGGTTGAATAAATTAATTAATGAATAATCAAAAGAAATAGGTAAATTTCAACATCAAGATACAAGTTTCTTGAGGTTCCATCTTCAAAATTATTCCTTCCTCATTCAGGTGTTCAGTCTATTTATGAATGAGTGACAAAGCATTAAAATGTTTATGATGTGTAAAGCTTTGTGCTAAGTACTGTAGACACATATAGAAGAATAAGAAAATCCCTTCTCTCAAGGAGTTCATATTCTGATAGAGAAAGACAACACATGTTGGAGTTTTTAGAAACAAGTCAAATGCAAAAGCCTGTTGATCCTTAGGATGCAGTAGCCAGGAAAATGATAACTTGGTAACTTCTTTGGGGATATTTATATTGCTTCTTGTTTGTTAGCCTTCTACTCATGTCACTGTGTTGGATTTCTCCATGAAAAGGTGCCTTCAGCAGACAGTGCAGTATCATTTTTTACTTTTTGGTAAATCTCCAAACCAAAAATTATTGACTAAGGGTATCCCTTTGGAATCCTGCAGTTTATATTGCAAAGTGATAAATAATCAACCTAAAAAGAACTCCATGCTCTTATGTTAACTAGAAAGCTAGTTATTGAGTTTTCCCTCTTCTTCTCAACAATACATATTTACTTGATTCTATAAAATTCCCCTTTACCTAAATTAAATATTCAAAAAGTGGATATTTTTAGTCAAAGCAGAAGAAAGGGTGACCATGAAAGATCAATGGGAATTATACTCTAAACCTATGCAATTCTTAAGTCACAGCAAATTGGACCACTCTAGTCCATTACTGTAGCCACTATCATAAGAACCTCTCCAGTGATTAGCACGGTGCCTGTTATACAGAAAACAGTTAGCAAATACTTGTTGACTGACTCATTGCTTGCTGGCTGTAGTGTTCATTGACCTAAGTCAGGAGTCCCATAGAATACACAGGAAGTGAATTTCAGGGGTGGTGGCCTACAGGGCAGAATCCCTTTGCAAGGTTGTGCCTGGAATATAAACCTGCACCATTAGCTACAATATGTTTAAAACCAGGCTGAAGACAAGAAGAAGGTACACCCAGAATGCTTCTCTTTCCACCAACTCTTAGAGGAGAGAAAAGATAAGCAAAACTTGTTAAATACAAAATGAATAATCTGCAGAATCCCATTTTGCCTTTCTCTCTTACTCCATCTCATCCCAACACCCTCTTCCCACACTTCTTTAATTCCTTTTTTTGGAAGCAGTGAGCCAAAGTATTTGTCTCACATATATAATCAGAGGGCTGTAAACAGTTGGCCAGGTCCTGTCCATGGTCCCTCGCCCTCATTAGGTGTTATAGTTGAATCCCCTTTCTTTAGCATGGCACAGACCTTAACTCTCCTTGACAAACTGAGCCCTCTGCCAGTCTTTTGGCACATTTAATTAAGATAATTCATCAGGACTAATGCTAGTATTGTCAGCACTACTTAAAGGCAGCTTTTGAACCTCCTGCAATGTGCATTTCTATCCAAGTGAGAATATAATTTTTTTAAAAAAAATCTGTTTTTCTAAGAAAAAAGCCTGTAACTACGACAGATACAATGTCATCTGAATATTCCACATGCAATTTCACTTCATTGCTCATGTCTATTTAAGCATTTTTGAAAGCAGTAATTACATAAACAGAGAGCCTCCCACACTGACTGGTGGAAAAATACATATTAACTCCAGACATACTGTGGGTGGCTTTATCTTTTTTTCCCTTCAAATATGCTTCATACTGTCAGAAACTATGAAACGCCATCTAGAACAGCAATAACTCACCCTAAGTTTCTTGTTTTAGGAACTGCCATGCACTTTCACAGGCTGTTATTTCACTTTATTGTTTCTTGCTGGCAAAGTGAGAGGTGAGACAGCAGAGCTCTTAAATCTAACTCTTCTTGCTGTGTCAGGAAAGTCTCAGCTCCCTCTCTCCATTCCCCCCACTACCCAAGATACTTCTGTTTACTAAGATCAGCCTTCAGGGGAAATGTTCTCTATATATCTGTTAGGAGAAGCATGTTCATAGGCTTCTTCTAGCAGTCAAGTTTGCCATTGGCATTGCATCGATTGCGTTACGGTAAAATGAAAGTAAGAAATGGCTACTTGGCTTTGACAGAGGAAATATTGCTCTGGAGTGATGCCCATAAATCTATCAATCAGCAAATATCTATGAGTATATACCATGCCTAATCAACATGAGGGGAGTCCTCCAGGAGGTCTCTAGTTGATTAACATCTATTTAAGATGGGCATTCATGAATCAATTAAAGAAGAATAAAGGTGAGGCAGTGAAATTACTTTTGATTTTATTGATTTTGATTTTATTTTATTGATTTTATTATTATTGTATTTATTTTAACTCCTAAAGAACTTCTATTACCAAAGCATAATTTTCTTCTATCAGATAATAGTATATAACAAAAATAACTTACATTTAGCTCTTTAAAATGTTTTCCTAGCAGCAATCCAGTAAGGTGGGCAGTGAAAATATTATTCCCATTCTTCAGATGAGAAAACAGAGAGCCTTTCTGAAAAATCCAGAGAGTTTAAGTAAGCTGCCCAAGGTCACATATCTTATAAGTATCTGAGCTGAGACTTGAGCACATGTTTAAGCCACTTTTGTGATCATTAAGTACAGTGTATTTTCCCCCTGCTACTGCATAGGACAGTTTAAAAGCTAAAAAATTTCAAGTTATGAGACTTTTCTTTAAATCATTGACCTACTTGGCGTCTATGCCTTGGGATAATATCTCTGAATCAAAGTGAAGGCACATTTTAGTCTCTTTTATAAAAAAAAATTTATTTTTAACACTTTTTCTTTTTTAAGTTGTGAGTTCCAAATTTTCTCCTTCCTATCACCTCTCCCAATCACTGAAAATCAATTATCACATGAAATCATACAAAACATATTTCCATATTAGTCATATTTCCAAAAAAACCAGGAAAAATAAAGAAAGCAAGAGAATTATATTTCAATTTGTGCTCATGATTCATCAGTTCTCTCTTTGGAGGTAGACAGTATTTTTTCATCATAAATCCTTTTGAATAATCTTAGATCACTGTATTGATCAGAGTAGACAAGTCTCTCACAGTTGATCATCATTACAACATAGCTGTTATTGTGCACAATGATCTGGTTCTTTTCACTTCACTTTGTATCAGTTCATATAGGTCTTGCCATGTTTTTTCTGAAATCACCATATGTCACAGCTTGTTCAGCCATGACCTAATTGATGCATATCCCTATAATTTCCAATTTTTGCTACCACAAAAATAGCTGCAATGAACACTTTTGTCTATATATGCCCTTTTCCTTTTTTCTTTTATATCTTTGGGATATAGCTCTAGCAGTTGTATTTCTGGGTCAAAGGGTATACACAGTTTTGTAGCCCTTTGGATCAACTT
The DNA here is from genome assembly GCF_028372415.1 of Notamacropus eugenii. Lineage (NCBI taxonomy): Eukaryota > Metazoa > Chordata > Mammalia > Diprotodontia > Macropodidae > Notamacropus > Notamacropus eugenii. The sequence continues at coordinate 215,955,487 of NC_092876.1, forward strand.
CCACATTTTTCTCCAGAATTGTTGGACCAATTCACCAGTCTACCAATGGTTTCTTACTGTACCTATTTTTCTCCCCTCCAATATATGTAATTTCTGATGAATATGAGGGTTTTAATTTGCCTTTCTCTAATCAATAGGGATTTTTAGAAAATTTTTTCATACAATTATAGATAGCTTTTATATCTTCTGAAAACTGTCTGTTTATATCCTTTGACCATTTATCAATTGGGAAATGGATCTTATTTTTATAAATTTGACTCATTTCTGTACTCAATACATATTTGAAAAATGAGACCTTTATCAGAGAAACTTGCTGTAAAAATTTTTGATATTACTTCATTATCCGTGGTACTGTTTAGCAAAAATGTAGTTTCCCTGATTATCTATTTTAAGTCTCTGTATGTTTTGCTTTGTCTAAAATTATCATTGCTACCCTTGCCTTTTTTTTTTTTACTTCATCTGAAGCATATTAAATTCTTCTTTGGCCCTTTATTTTAATTCAACTGTGTCTCTCATAAACAATACATTGTTGGATTCTGTTTTCTAATGAATTCTGCTATCTGCTTCCAGTTTATGAGTGAGATCATCCTATTCACATTCATAGTGATGAATATTAACTGTGTATTTCCCTCCGTCTCGTAATCTTCTGTTTCATTCTCTCTTTTTATACTGTCCATCTTCCCAAGTCTATTTTGCTTCTAACCACTGCCTTCCTCAATCTGTCCTCTTCTTTATCATCATCCCTTCTTTTTTTTCCTCATTCCCCTCCTACTTCCCTATTGGGTAAGTTACATTTCTATACACAGTTAAGTGTGAATATATATTCTTCCCTCTTTGAAACAATTCTGATGAGAGTGATGCTCGAGCATTGCCTGTTAGCCCACAGTTTCCCCATCCATTGATTGTAAAAGCTCTTCCTTGAGTGCCTCGTGCATGTGAGAAAAATTTCCAAATTCTATCTCTCCCTTCCTGGAGTACATCACCCTTTCTCACCCCTTCATTTTTGGAGGAGATCATCCCAACATAATCAACTCTTCCCATGCCCTTTTTATATGTATACTCCTTCTAATACCCTAATAATAATAAAGTTCTTAGGAGTTACATGTAATGTCTTCCAATATAGGAATATAAACAGTTTAACTTTATTGAATCCCTTATGATTACTCTTTCATGTTTACCTTTTTAGAGTTTCTCTTGAATCTTCTGTTTGAATGTTAAATTTTTCATTCAGCTCTAGTCTTTTCATTAAGAGTGCTTGAAAACCCTCTATGTTATTAAATATCAACCTGGCCCCAAAGATTACACGGTTTTGTGGTAAAAGTTACTCTTAACTGTAATCCTGCTCCTTTGCCTTCCAGAATATCATATTGCAAGGTCTCTGGTCCTTTAATCTGGAAACTGCTAAATCTTATGTCATCCTGACTATGGCTCTATGATACTTTTATTATTTCTTACTGACCTCTTGAAGTATTTCTTCTTTGATCTGGGGGCTCTGGAATTTGGCTATAATATTCCTGGGAGTTTTAATTCTGGGATCTCTTTCAGGAAGTAATCAGTGGATTCTTCCAATTTCTATTTTACCATCTATATCTCTGATTTTGGGGCAGTTTCCCTTCATCTTTTCTTGAAATATGATACATAGGTTCTTTCTTTGATTGTTTCTTTCAGGCAGTCCAATTATTCTGAAACTATCTTTCCTTGATCTACTTTCTAGGTCAGTTGTTTTTTCCAATGATGTATTTTACATTTTATTCTATTTTTTTGTTCCTTTATTTTGTTGTTTCTTGATATCTTATGGAGTCATTAGCTTTTACTTGCCCAATTCTAATTTTTAAGGAATTGTTTTCTTTTTTCTTTTGTTTTTATACTGTATTGGTAGGAAACTGACATTACCTTTTGAACATTGCAGCTAGAGGTATTCTTGAACATTTTCTATTTTTTCAAATGTATTAGGTTATTTGTCTCAGTTTTCAACATTCACTTCAACAAGTTTTAAAACATCTCCCCCACCCCAAGATGGCATGCAATCTTATATGGTCTCTACACATACAATCTTACTAAATACATTTACACGCCAGCCATGTTGCATAGAAGAATTACAACAAGTGGGAGAAACCATGAGAAAGACAAAACAAAATACAATGAAACATAAGAGAAAATAGCCTGCGTCATTCTGTGTTCCAACTCCACACTTCTTTCTCTGGATATAGATGAAATTTTGCATCATGACTCCTTTGGAAATGTTTTAGTTCCTTGAATTGCTGAAAAGGCAAAACAGTCCTCAAACACTGTGGCTGTTACCGTGTGAAATGTTCTCCTGATTCATTTCAGTCAGCATCAGTTCATATGATTCTTTCCAGGCTTTCCCCAAGTCTACCATAAAAAATACTCATCATTTCTTATAGAACAATAGTATTCCATTATATTTATATACCACAACTTGTTCAGCCATTCCCCAATTGATAGACATTTCCTCAGTTTCCAGTTCTTGGTCACCATAGAAAGAGCTGCTATAAATATTCTGTACAAATGGGTCCATTTCCCATCTTTATGATACCTTTGGGATACAGTTCTAGAAGTGATATTGCTGGGTCAAAGCTTATGTACATTGTTATAGCCCTTTGGGCATAGTTCTAAATTGCTTTCCAGAATAGTCCACCTACAATGAATTAGTGTTCCAACTTTCCCATACCTTCTCCAACATTTATCATTTTTCTATTTTGTCCTGTCAGCCAATGTGATAGGTATGATGTGGTACCTCAAAGTTGTTTTGATTTGCATCTCTCTAATCAATACATATTTACAGCATTTTTTCATATGAATACAGATAAATTTAATTTCTTCCTCTGAAAACTGCTTGTTCGTATACTTTAACCATTTATCAACTGGGAAATGACTTGTATTCCTGTAAATTTGACTCAATTCTCTATATATTTTAGAAATGAGAAATTTATTTGTAAAAATTTTTCCCCCAATTTTCTGTTTCCCTTCTAATCTTGGATGAATTGACTTTTTTTGTGCCAAACTTTTCAATTTGATGCAATCAAAGTTATCCATTTTGCATTTCATAATGTTCTCTATCTCTTGTTTGGTCACAGATTTCTCCACTCTCCATAAATCTTATAGATAAACTATTCCTTGTTCTCTTAATTTGTTTATAATATCAGTTTTTATACCTAGGTCATGTATCCATTGGAATTTATTCTTGTATATGTCAGGCATTGGTCTACCCCATTTTTCGCCATAGTATTTTCCAGTTTTCCCAGAAGTTTTTGTCAAACAATGAGTTCATATATTAGAAGTTGGAGTCCTTGAGTTTATCAAATAGTAGATTACTATAATCATTGACTACTGTGTATCTAACCTGTTACACTGATCTACCCCTCTATTTCTTAGGCAATATCAAGTGGTTTTGATGATGGCTGCTTTATAATACAATTTAAGATCTGGTATGGCTAGGCCACTTTCCCTAGCATTTCTTTTCATTAATTCTGTTGATATTCTGAACCTTTTGTTCTTCCAGGTGAATTTTGATATTGTCTTTTTCTATCTCTACAAAATAATTTTTGGTAGTTTGTTTGGTATGGCAATGAATAAGTAAATTAATTTAGGTAAGATTGTCATTTGTATTATATTAGCTCAGCCTACCCACAAGCAACTGATGTTTTTCCAATTATTTAGATCTAACTTTATTTGTGTGAAAAGTATTTTGTAATTGTGTTCATATAGTCCCTGTGTTTTTTTTGGCAGGTAGACTCCCAGATATTTCATAATGTCTACAATAACTTTAAATGGAATTTCTCATTCTATCTCTTGCTGTTGGGTTTTGTTAGTAATATAGAGAAATTCAGATGATTTCTGTGGGTTTATTTTATATCCTGCAACTTTTCTAAAGTTTTCTTTTATTATTTAAAATAGCTTTTTACTTGATTCTCTAGGATCCTCTAAGTATATCATCATAATGTCTGCAGAGAGTGATAACAATTTTTTCTTTGTCTATTCTAACTTTTTCCATTTCTTTTTCTTCTCTTATTGCTAAATCTGACATTTCTAGTACCATACTGAATAACAGTGGTGATAATGGACTTGCTTGTTTCACACTCAATCTTATTGGAAATGCATCTAGCTTATCCCTATTACAAATAATGCTTGCTCTTGGTTTCAGGTGATGCTACTTATCATTTTGAGGAAAGCTCTATTTATTCCTAAACTCTGGTGTTTTCAATAGGAATGGGTGTTGTATTTTTTCAAAAGCTCTTTCTGCATCTATTGGGGCAATCATATGGTTTCTATTTGTTTTGTTGTTGATATAATCAATTATACTGATAGTTTTCCCAATATTGAACCAGCCCTTCATTCCTGGTATAAATCCTACTGAATCAAAATGTATTATTCTTCTGATAATTTGTTGTAATCTTTTTGCTAATATCTTATTCAAAATTATTGCATCTATATTCGTTAGGTATATTTTTCTTTCTCTGTTTCACCTCTTCCCAGTTTACATATCAACACTATATTTGAATTATATAAAGAATTTGGTGGACTTCTTCTCCACTTATCTTCCCAAATATTCTATACAGTATTGGAATTAATTGTTCTTTAAATGTTTGATAGACTCTTGCTTGTAAATCTATCTGGCCTCTGGAGATTTCTTCCTAGGGAGTTCATTGATGGCTTGTTCAATTTTTTTTCTGAAATGGGGTTATCTAGGTATTTTACATCATCTTCTGTTAATCTGGACAATTTATATTTTTGCAAATATTCATCCATTTCACTAAGATTGTCAAATTTATGGGCATACAATTAGACAAACTAATTCCTAATTATCATTTTACTTTCTACTTCATTGGTGGTGAATTCACCTTTTTCATTTTTGATACTGGTAATTTGGTTTATTTCTTTGTTTTTTTAAATCAAATTAGTCAAAGATTTATCAATTTTATTGTTTTTTTCATAAAACCAGCTTTTAGTTTTATTGTTAGTTCAATAGATTTCTTAATTTCAATTTTATTAATCTCTTCTTTTGTTTTCAGTATTTCTATCTTGGTATTTAATTGGAGATTTTCAATTTGTTCTTTCTCTACTTTTTAAATTACATACCCAATTTATTGATCTCATTTTTCCATATTTTATTCACGTAAGCATTCAGAAATATAAAACTTCCCCTAAGAACTGCTTTCACTGCATCTCATAAGTTTTGGTGTGTTACTATTTTTATTTTCTTGAATGAATTATTGATTGTTCCTATGACTTGTTGTTTGACCCACTCATTCTTTAGGATTATATTATTTAACTTCCAATTCATTTTTAGCCTACTTTTCCATGACCATTTATTGTATATAATTTTTATTACATCATTATCTGAAAAGGATGTATTGACCATTTCTGTCTTTCTGCACTGGATTGTGACATTTTTATGCCCTAGTACATGGTAAATTTTTGTGTATATGCCATGTACCACTGAGAAAAAAAAGTACATTCCTTACTATTCCTGTTCAGTTTTCTTCAGAGGTCTATTATATCTACCTTTTTCAGAATTCTATTCCTCCTTAACTTCTTTCTTGTTTATTTTGAGGTTAGATTTATCAAGTTCAAAAAGCGGGAGGTTGAAGTCCCCCATTAGTATAGTTTTGCTGTTATTTCTTCCTGTAACTTCCTTAATTTCTCTTTTAAGAATTTGGATGCTATAACACTTGATGCATATATGTTTAGTAATGATATGACTTCATTGTCTATAGTTCCTTTTAGTAGTATATAGTTTTTTCCTTCCCTGTCTCTTTTCATTAGATCTATTTTTGCTTTGTCTGTGATTGGGAATGCTACTCCTGTTGTTTTTTTTTTTTTTACTTCAGCTGAATCATAATATATTCTGCTACAGACTTTTACTTTTACCCTATGTGTATCCCTCTGTTTCAAATGTGTTTCTTGCAAACAGCATATTGTAGGTTTATGTTTTTTAATCCATTCTGCTATTCATCTGTGTTTTATGGGAGAATTCATCCCATTCACACTCATAGTTATGATTACTATCTGAATCTTTCTCTCCATTGTATCTCCCCATCTGTGCTTTTATTTCTCCCTTTTCTCTTCCCTTCCTCATAAGTATTTTACTTTTGACGACTGCCTCCCTCAGTTTCCACTTCTTTCTATCAGCCTCCTTCCCTTTCCTTTCCCTTTTCCCTTACTACTTCTTCCTTCCCTTCTAACCACCCCCTTTTATTTCCTCTTTCCCCTTGTCCTTCCTGAAAGGTAAGTTATATTTCTATATTTAAAAGAGTATGTTATTCCCACTTTGAATTCAATAAGAATAAAGCTCAAACAATGTTCATCTCTCTCCTTTCTTTCCCTCTACTATAATATGATTATGTGCATTCTTCATGAGATGTAATTTATCCTTTTCTGCCTCCTTCTTTCCTCTTCTCCCATTACAATCCCCTTGCACCCCTTAATTAGTTTTTTATTATCACATCTGTTAATTTATACCCATATACTCCGTCTATGTATATCCCTTTTAAATGTCTTAAATAATATACCATTCTCAAGATTAACAAGTATCATTCTCCCATATAGGGATCTAAACAGTTTGCCTTATTGAACAACAAAGGGTTTTTTTTCTCCTGTTTACCTTTTATGCCTCTCTTGAGTCTTATATTTGAAGATCAAATTTTTCATTGAGCTCTGTCCTTTTCATCAGGTAGGTCTGGAAGTCCCTTATTTCACTGAATGTCCATCTCCTTGACTGAGAGATTATGCTCAGTTTTGTTGAGTATTTGATCCTTGGTTGTAGTTCAAGCTCCTTTACCTTACAGAATATCACATTCCAATCACTTTGATCTTTTAATGTAGAAGCTTCAAGGTCCTGTGTGATCCTGACTGTAGTCCCACGATATTTTAATTTTTCTTTCTGGCTACTTGCAGTATTTTCTACTTGACCTGATAATTTGACTACAATGTTCCTTGGTGTTTTAAATTTGAGATCTCTTTCAGGAGGTGATTGGTGGATTCTGTCAATGACTATTTTACCCTCTCATTCTAGGACTTTGGGATGATTTTCCTTGGTTATTTCTTAGATTTTTCTCTCTTGGATCTATTTTTCAGGTCAGTTGTTTTTCCAATGAAATTTTTTATTCTACTTTTTCATTTGGTCAATTTTATTTGACTGATTCTTAATGCCTGATAAAGTCATTAGTTTTTACTTGTCCAATTCTAATTTTTAATGAATCATTTTCTTCAGTTAACTTTTGTATCTCCTTTTCCATGTGGCCAATTTTACTTTTCAAAGAGTTATTTTCTCCAATTAGGTTTTGTACTTCCTTATCCATTTGACCAATTTTAATTTTTAAAGATTTATTTTCTTCAATGAATATTTTTTCCAGTGTCAAAAAAGTCCCCTGCAATCTCTTTCTAAACAGTTGTCTGAACCCCTTACCATCTCTGGGCTATGAGGATCAAAAGCTACTGCTGCTGTCACTGTTGCTACCACCCTTGATGTGATCTCCAGACTGACCTCTGCCCTAGTATTATAGATGTCTTCTGCCACCTTCCTAAGTTTTTTTGGGGGGCTGATGAAATGTCTCATACTGATTTTTTGTTGGTTCAAGGTATCATTTTAAAGTTTTGGCAAGGAACATGGGAGAGTTCAGCTGGGTGGCTGCCCTTGATCCACCATTTTGGCTCTGCCACATTAGTCACTTTCCAAATATGTTTCCAAATAACTTTTCAGAATGGTTGTACAAATGCACAATTACATTAATTATGTATTAGTGTACTGTCTTTCTGCTATCCCTCTAAAGTTAATTATTCCCATCTTTCCCCAGTTTTGATAATTTTCTGTGTTAAACTTCAGAGTTATTGGATTTGTATTTATATTCTCATTGGTTCATTAGTGATAGAAAGTAATATTTCAATAGTTCTTAATAGTTTATAGTTCTTTTTAAACTACCCATCTCCTTTGACCACTTATCAATTGGAAAATAAATTTTGGTGATTTCATGTGTGTGTGTGTGTGTGTGTGTGTGTGTGTGTGTGTGTGTGTGTGTGTGTATGGAAAGAGAGAGAGAGAGAGAGCCTCTAAATATCTTATATATCAGAAACTTTTCAGTGTCATATCTGATGAAAATATTGTTTTCCCCAGTTGATCACATTTCTAATTGTGCTAATTTTGTTTCACCAATTCACTTTCAACTTCATTTAATCAAAATTAACCTTTTTAATTTGTGAATCACCACTGTCTTTTGTTTCATCAAGCATTTTTCTCCTAACTATATTTATGAAATGTACCTGATCTGCTTCTCTTCTAATTTCTGTAGAATATGACCTTTAATACTCAGACTCTATGTCTAATTTGAACTTTTGGTATTTGGTATAAGTTATTCATATAAACCTAATTTGTTCTCAACTGCTTTTCAATTTTCTAATCAATTCTTATCAAATAAAGAGTTCTTTAAATGATACATTTTCTTAAGTTTATCAGACATTGAACTGTTCCAAATGATATTTTTTTTGTTTTTTTAAATCAGAACTAAATAGTTTTGCTGATTATTACTTTGTAGAATAAATTGAGCTCTGGAAGTGCTACTCCCCCCTTATTCCTACTTTTTTCATTATTTGTCTTGAGATTCTAGATTTTTGTTGCTCCAAATAAATTTTATTATTTTGTCTAGCTCTATAAAGTATTCCCTGGGTAGTCTGATTGACATAGCACTACATCCTATTAACTTCTCCAACAACTGATTGCTCTCTGGGCCTGAGCATGCTGAAAAATGCAGTTTTCCCTGTCAATTATTCCTATTCTATCTACCACTTTGGTGTTCTTGGACCAGTCTCTTTATCTTTTGTAGTTTCCGTTTCCTGTAACATGAAGATGTTATACAAATTAATTGCAATGGTCTTTTGTAGCTCTAAACCCTATGATTTGAAGTACCAAAGTGATGTCCCAACAAAGTATCGTGAGAAATTTGAGGATGATTGCTTTCAACTGAGAGGATCTGTGAAGACTTTGAGGAAGAATTGTTATTTGCATTGTGCATTAAATGAAGGGAAGGACTATTCAGACAAAAACTGGGGAAAGGAGGTAAAATATGCAGTTTAATTCTAGTCACAGAGAATGAGATACACAGAAGAATAGAGACATGGGCAGTTGAAGAGTGGGGTATACAAATCAGTTTAGTTAGCTATAATAACTAAGTTGGTACAATATAAATTATATGAAGGAAAGTAATATAAGGCAAGAAAGATGATTGGAAACAAACTGTAGAAAACTAAGAATGCCAGAACCAGGATTTTAGTTGTTATTTGATAAACAACAGAGAACACTTGAAGGTTTTATTTTATTCTTAATAGAACAGTGATATGATTAAATTAAGATTACTCAGACACACAAAACAGAGACAGTAATACAATAGTGACAGGAGATTTTAATGTCCCTTTCTCAGTTTTGGACAAATTTAACAAAAGTGAAAAACAAATGGGAAAATATAGAATTGAACAAATTTCTAGATAAACTAGATCTAAATGACTTATGATATTGTATTCTCCAAATGGTATTGCTAATCACACACACACACACACACACACACACACACACTTCATGTATGTCTTATTCAGCACTGCATTGAACTTGCACAAAAACTAACCATGAATTAGGGTATGGAGGCACAAAAGATAAATGGAAAAAGTTAGAGACAGTACAAAAGTATCCTTTACAAGCTATAATGCAAAAAAATTTGTTACTAATCACACAAATCTGAACACATAGACCCAAATGAAAATGTAACAATGAAATCCTAAACAGCAAATGGGTCAAAGAATATAGAAACATAGAACATAGGAAAAATTAATAATTATAAAAAATATCATACTTGAATCGTATATTAAAATGTCTTCGGTCTAGAGAAAACAATCTTCAGGGAGGGAAAATCACAGCCCCACAAACATATTTAAAAATAAAAAAAGAAAGGATTAAGGAACTGAATATGCATTCTTAAAAATTAAAAAAAAACCAAAATATAAATAAACCTAAAATATGCAGAAAATAATAAATATTAAAATTAGATATGAAAAAATTTATGTTTAAACCTATAGAAAATATAAAACTAAAATCTGGTTCTCTGAAAATACTAATTAAATTAATAAATCTTTTGCCAATCTGGTCTAAAAACAAAAAAAATTAAAAAGAGGACAGAACATCTAATCAACAAAATATGAGGGAAGAGTGAAATGAAATCATAATAAAATTAGGAGAAAAAAGAATTATTGGGGACTACTATGCCCAGTTACATACTAACATTACTGAGAACACGAAACAAATAAATTAATCCTTCAAAAATATAAATTAATAGAAGACTAAATAGAGATAGAAAATAGTCCAGTTTCAGAAAAAGAAATAGCACTAGCTGAATGAAACTACTAAAGAAAAAACTTGTCCTGATGGATTCACAGGAGAATTCTCCTAAACCTTTAAAAGACATATAGCCCCCATATTACACAAATTATTCTCTAGAATTAAGAGAAAAAAACACCTACCAGACTCCCTTTGTAAGACAAATGTTGTTATAATATTTAAACCAGGAGAGGATAAGGCAGATGAACTATAGGCATGTATCAAAAATGGATACTGATTCATTGTAAATACTATTGCAAATACACTTTTAGCAAATGTACTATAGCTATTCATTAAAGAAATCATTCATTCTGACCAGGTTGGATTTACATCAAGAAGATAAGAATGGTTTTATATTAGAAAAATAATCTACATCATAAATCACATTAAAAGACAAAAACATCTAAAACCACACAATTATGTCAATAGATGAAGAAAAAACCTTTGACAAAATACAATGTTCATTTATGGGGGAAAATCTGCAAAGTACAGGCGTCTAGGAATATATTTAGCATTATAAAAAATTTTTGTGAAATAAAAAGCAAGGATCATATGTAATGGAACATTTTCCCAATAAATTAAGGAATAAAGCAAGGATGCCCACTCTCCCCACTATTATTTGATATGATTCTGGACATGATTGCAATATCAGTAAGACAGCATAAAGGAATTGAAGGTAAAGAACAGATAAAACTATCCTTACTGGCTGACGTGTATTTAGAAACTCCAGTGGAGGGCCTGAGTGGAGCCAATGTGGCAGAGTGAAAGATGGGACTCAACTGAGCTCTTCCACAAATTCCTTTAGGTACCTCTAGAAAGTGAATCTGAGCAAATTTTGTAGGGTTAGAGTCCCCTGGGAGATAGAGTATGGTAGATTTCCAACCCAGGACAGCCTGAGTGGTCAACAGGAAGGATCTTCCTGTTGCACCAGGTTTGAGGAACCCACAGCTCACTGGCTGTACCAGCACAAATTCAGCCATAGTAGAGAGAGAGTATGGTCTGAGTAAACAGCTGTGATTCCCAAACCTCTCAGCACAAGACTGGAGTCAGGCAGAGCTGGGTGAGAGAGAAGTGTGAGGCTGTAGCAGTAACAGAGGCTGCTCCTGGGGCTATCAGCCCACAGACTGAATTTCTGAAGGTTACCTACTAGAACTTCCAGGGACCGAGATGGTGGAGGTAACTGTAAGTGCTCTCACCCTCCCTTGTTGACTTTGAAAAACCCAGAAAATATGGCCCCAGGAAAAATCCTGGAATAGTGGAGCCGGCAGAAGGGGTACACCAATCTTTTAACTTGGGAGATTAAGGAATTTGACAGGAAGGGTCCTCCTTGCTGTGGCTGAAGGGGACCAGTGCAGAAGCAGAGGTGAACCAGCAAGCTCCACCTCAGTGGACCAATAGGAGATCCTGAGACCCAGCAGGGTGAAGCTGGAGTACCACCACTAGGAAACCAAGCATGTCTTTACACAACCAGGGCAATCCACAGAAATAAGTGCAGACCATTGTTCACCAGTAGCTGTGCTCTACAACAGCCCTAAGGGAGGAAAAGACCTCTAGTGGCCAGAACACTCTCCCACACCTCAAGATGTGACCTTCAGTGTAACCCTGGGGAAACTCAGAAACACTTCATCTGGCCTCAACCTTGGTACACACCAGCTAGCTCCAGCACAGCATCAGGTAAATTGCAGCATTATATAGCTTCTAGATGAGACCACAGCACACAAAGTCAGTAACCAGGCCCATAGCCACAAGCACAAGAAATGTGTGACAGAGTCCAGCATGACCCAGAAGCAAAGAGCCTCTTTAAAAGCCAGGAAAAAGGCAATCATCATGAGCAGGAAGCAAATTAGAAAAGCAGAGACCATAGAATCTTATTATAGGGAGAGGGAAGATCAAAATATAAATTCAGAAGAGGACAGCATTGACAAAATACCCCCATCTGAAACCTCAAAAGGTAATATGACCTGAACTCAAGCCCAAAAAGCCTTCTTGAAAGAGCTCAAGAAGGATTTTAAAAGCCAAATGAATGAGGCAGAAGAAAAATTGACCAATGATTTTAAAAATAAAATGAAAAAATAAAAAAAGAATTCACTGAAGAGAAAACCTCCTTAAAAAGTAAAATTGACCCAATGGATAAAGAAGTACAAAATCTAACTGGAGAAAATAACTCCTTAAAAGGAACAATTGGACAAATGGAAAAAGGTGATACAAAAGCTAACTGAAGAAAACAATTCATTAAAAATTAGAATTGAGCAAGTAGAAGCTAATGATTCTATGAGGCATCAAGAATCAGTCAAACAAAATCTAAAGAATGAAAAAAAAGGAAAACATAAAATACCTCATTGGAAAAACAACTTAACTGGAAAATAGATCCAGGAAAGAAAATCTAAGAATTATTGGTGTACTAGAAATCCATTATGAAAAGACAGTCTGGACAGTATCTTCCAAAAAATCATCAAGAAAAACTGACCTGAGGTCCTAGATCCAGAGGGCAAAATAATCATTAGAAGAATCCACCAATCACCTCCTGAAAGAGATCCCAAATTGAAAACTCCAGGGCATGTTGTAGCCAAATTCTAGAATTATCAGGTCAAGAAGAAAATACTGCAAGCAGCTGGAAAGACGCAATTCAAACATCGTGGAAATACAGTCAAGATCACACAGGACCATGCAGATTCTACATTAAAAGATCAGATGAATTGGAATATGATATTCTGTAAAGCAAAGGAGCTTGGACTACAACCAAGGATCAAGAACCCAGCAAAATTGAATGTAATCTTCTAGGCAAGGAGATGGATATTCAATGAAATAAGAGATTTCCAGACCTTCCTTATAAAAAGGCCAGAGAGCAACAGAAAATTTGATCTTCAAACACAAGACTCAAAAAAAGCATAAAAAAGTAAATAGATAAAAAACTTGTTGTTTACTAGGGGAAAGGTGTTTGCATCCCTATATGGGAGGATGATACCTGTTAATCTTGAGAATGGTATATTTATTATGATATTTAAAAGGGATATACATAAATAGAGTGTGTGAGTATAAATTAACTGGTGTGATGATAAAAAACCTAATTAAGGTATGTGAATGGAGAAGAGGAAAGGAAGAGACAGAAAAAAGTAAATTACATCACATGAAGAGGCATAAAAACATATAATAAAGGAAAAGCAGGGAGGGAGATGAGCATTGTTTGAGCTTTACTCTCATCAGATTTGGTTCAAGGAGGGAATAACATACTCAGTTAAGCACAGAAATTTAACTTACATGCAGTAGAAAGGGAAAGGGCAAAGAAAAGGGGGGGGGTTAGAAGGGAGGAAAGAAGTAGTAAGGGAAAAAGGAAAGAAAAGGGAGGGTGGTTGATAGAAGGGAGCGAAGATTGAGGGAGGCAGTGGTCAAAAGTAAAAGAGTTATGAGAAGGGGAAGGGAGAAGGGAGAAATAAAAGCACAGATCAGGGGGATATGATGGAGAGAAAGACACAGATAGTAATCATAACTATGAATGTGAATGGGATGAATTCTCCCATAAAACATCAAATTGAAAAGTTTTTGCACAAAAAAGAAAATGCACTCAAGATTAGGAGGAAAGCAGAAAACTGGGAATGAATTTTTACAAATAATGTCTTTGATAAAATCCTCATTTCTAAAATATATAGAGAACTGAATCAAATTTACAAAAATACAAGATATTCCTCAATTGCAAAATGGTTAAAGTGTATGAACAGGCAGTTTTCAGAGGAAGAAATTAAAGCTTTCTATAGTCATATGCAAAAATGCTCTAAATCCCTGTTGATTAGAGAAATGCAAATCAAAACAACTCTCAGGTACCACATCATATCTAACACATTGGCTAATAGGACAAAACAGGAAAATGGTAAATGTTGAAGAAGATGTGGGAGAATTTGAACACTCATTCATTGGTGGAGCTTGTGAGCTGATCCAACCATTCTGGTGAGCAATTTAGAACTATGCCCAAAGGGCTATAAAAATGTGTATACCCTTTGACTCAGCAATGTCATTTCTAGGTCTGTATCTCAAAGAGATCATAAAGATAGGAAAAGGATGCACATATACAAAAATATTTATGGCAGTTCTTCTGATGACCAAGAACTGGAAATGCCCATCAACTGGGGAATGGCTGAACAAGTTGTAGTATATGAATGTAATTTAATACTATTATGCTATAAGAAATGAACAACAGGTGGACTTCATAAAAATCTGGAAAGGCTTATAAGAACTGATGCTGAGTGAAGTGAGCAGAACCACAGCTTTCAGGGACTGTTTTTGATAGTTAGCCATTCACAGCAATGCAAGGACCTAAAACATTTCCAAGGTACTCATTAGGCAAAATGCTATCCACGACCACATCCACAGGAAGAACTATGAAGGCAGAAAGTAGAATGAAGTAGACATTTTCTCCTTTGTTACATTTTGTTTTTCTTATGGTTTCTCCCATTCATTTTAATTCTTCTATGCAACATGATTAATGTAAAAATATGTTTAATGGCAATACATGTATAGAACCCATATAGAATTACATTGGGGAGGGAGGGGGAAACATTTGGAGGTTATGGAAGTGATTGTTGAAAACCAAAAACAAATAAATTAATAAATTTGAGGAAAATAATCCTAAGGAATTAACAAAAAATACTGAGATAGTATCTTCAATAGTTTCAGGCTATAAAATAAATACTCAAAAATTAGCAATACTTCTATAATATGATGACAAAATCCAAGAATCAGTAAAAGGAAGCCCAATCACATTTCAAATAACTGCAAAATATGTAAAATACCTGAGGCTACCAATGCACAAAGGCTACTTGTATAGATTCAACTAAAAATGTTCCATAAAGAAATAATGAACTTTGATAGAGTAATATTGAATGTTCATGACTGGTCCATGCCAATTTACCAAAAATGGTATTACCAAAGTCAATTTACATACTGCTGTACCAATTACATTATCAAAGGCATACTTTATAGAGCTTGAAAAAATAGAAAAAGTTTTTATCAAAAATGGAAAATGTGGAATATCAAGTAAAATAATGAAAAGAGGCAGGCTGAATAGTATTTACAGACCTCAAAGTATACCATAAAGAAGCAGTCATCAATGTAACACACTAGACAAAGTAGAATCAGAAATAGAATTCATTAAGCAAGTGTTCAATAAACAGGAAAATGTACTTAGGCAAGAATGATATATTGGATGAAAAATTCTCAGAAGAAAGGAAAGCAGTCTGGCAAAAATTTGGCTAATATGAATGCTTTATACTATATTCCAAAATAAACAAATGATTATGTCACCTTAATATTAAAGTTCATATTGTTAAAAAGTTATAAGAGAAACAGATCATATACCTTTCAGGACTATGGACTGGAGGTGTATTATTAACCAGAATACAATAGGGGCAGTTACAAAAGGGAAATAGATAACTTTGATTACACAAAAGTGAAAAACTTCATCACAAACAAAATTAAGGTTAGAAAGTTTGAAAAAGTCACCAGCAATCCAGTATCCAAATCCATGAAAGTTGCCTTAAGGAGTAACATGCTTGACCAAGCCTAGAAGAGGCTCAATCTAGCAGCTGAGGTGTTGTGTCCTTTAAACAAGGAAATGATTCACCCATCAATTATACTGTGTCCCAGAGTGAACACTAGAAATCTTTGTAGTCACTACTTTAAGTTTGAATCTCCTTTCCCATTGGTCAGTGGTATGTGTAGGGTGCCTTTGGTTTCAGAGGTGATTAAAATTTAGTTATTGCTATATATGTTCAGTAAATATCCTTTGTGAAAACTAATGGATTTTAAATTGATCATTAATAATACAGAGGAGATATCAATTGGTTAAATGATATTGGGCTGCTAATCATTGGTGATGTATTTGAAAGAACATAATGGTTGGGAGATTGAGTTGACAGCATTAAAAGATCCTCACTGCTCCTCAAGGATTTCCCTAGAATCCTGCGATAGAACCGGCTGCATTCTGGAATCCAATCTGCTACAGTGTATATGGGTTGAGAAAGTAAGTATTTAGTTTCGCTACACTAACTAGGAGACTGTTGCATATTCTTGGTGGCAAGGGTTCAAAACAGGGTGGTTACAAAGGGAGTAGGAAGGAGGGACCAGAAGCAACAAATCATGTGGAGAAATGTAAAAATGATACTCCTCATATTGATATTTAAGGTCCTCAAGAATTTGCTCTGCACATATTTCATTGCAACCATTTTTAATACTGGACAATATGGGCTCCCTCTCTCCCCTTGGCTTCAGATGACAAGCTTCAGACCTACTCTACCCCTCTATTTTCTATGCTTTCTTGAATAATATTCTTTCTGGGATGATTTACATGGCACACTCCAGGAAGAAAACTGGAAATGATAAGATGAATGTGGAGAAAGGATTGGGGACCCCTTTTGAAAATCAAGACTCAGTGGGAGATGATAAGTGAAAGGGAAGACCCCACTCAAGAACTAGGAAAGAAAGAACTGGTGATCAATTTACCCCAACTCAGATAAGAGTGGAAAATGGGAAATCAGTCAAGCAGGGCAAAAAGAAAGTGATTCTCACACTTAAAGAAAGTGTTTCTAGTGTGGGGTTTGGGAAGCCACTATAAAGAACCAAAGAAGTGTAACAGTGACTATCCCGGCCCCCATGCCTGAGGCATTACATTTCACTCCCTCCTAGGGTTCTCGTCACCTTAAAGAGGTTTGGGGAGGTGTCTGTTATTGACTCAGGTCCCCACCAATGGTATTCCTCAAATTTGGTGAGACCTTTGCCCCCCAGTTCTATTTAACCACTTATCAGTCAGATCAGCTTTTACAAAAGAATGTTTATTTCAAAAGAATAATAAGAATAAACATGCAAATATCCCGCCCCCCCCCTCCCAAACACACCTAGGTGGCATAATCTCAGCTTTTAACACCTCATTCTCTGGGGAGGGAAAGGAATTAGGTTTCCAGTTTAGCTCAGTTCCTATATAGCACAGTCCCACCAGGGTCCAGGTCCAATTCTTTGGAATCTCTCAGGAATGTCATCAGAGCTTCCTTGGTGTCCTGGCAGCAACACTTGGCCTAGAATCCTACCTCCAAGGTCAGCATGGCTTGATTCTAGGTCCATAGGGTTCACTGCCTAGAACTTCAAAGAACAAGTGAAAGAGAACATAACAAAACCTTAGAACTGTTTCTTAGAATAACAGAGCCTAAAAGGGAAGAAGATAGTCCTTTTCCCTCAACCAGCTCAGTTCATGGTGCCCATCTTTGAATGAACAGGACCTTCAGAGAGAGAGAGAGAGAGAGAGAGAGAGAGAGAGAGAGAGAGAGAGGAACTTCCAGTCTAGTTGTTTTAAAGATGCAGTGTGTTCTGGCAGTAATAGTGGGAAAAGGCTACTCTTACCCACATGGTAGAGAGAACACAGAACATCTTCTCCAAGAAGATGCTCCAGGACCTCTTCTAAGTGGATATCTCCTTGATTCTGGAGGTAATTGGGAGCCACTAAAGTTTATCAAGCAGGGGGATGACAGGAAGAGGTCTTTAGGAGCTTTAGGAACATCCCTTTGGCAGTTATGTAAAAGTTGAATTGGAGCAGGCAGAGACAAATCAGGGAGATCAAATTAGCAAAATAGGGGAGGAGAGATATGTTATATTTAGTGAGGATGATAGGACTTAGTGAAGGATTTTTTTTAATTGAAGAGACATGGAAATGTTTGTAATCTGCAAGGAACTGCTAGAAAGAAAGATATTGAAGATTATAGAGATAATAGGGATGATAATGGCAGAAATCTTCTGAAGAAGACAGAAGCTGATAAGGTCAAAGGTGCATGTAGAGAGGCTGGCCTTGGCAAGGAGAAAGGTAGAAATTGTTAGAGACTAGAATGTATGAGGAGAGAGTGAGTAATAATGTAAAAAAATATTGGAGATGAGAAGGAAGAAGAGGGTACTGTCAGTGAATGGCCTCATTTTTTTTAATGAAGTATGAAGTGAGTTCCTCAGCTGGAATGGAGGGTGGGGGAGGCAGTGCCATAGGAGGTTTAAGGAGAGAAGAAAAGGTTTAGAAAAACTGTTATAGTGAGTGGAATAGAAAATCAGTTAGAAGTAGAAGGATTGTATGAGTCAGTAGATAATGACTGGACCCCCTTTACCCTCCAAAATGTCAAAGATGTTTAGATTGGACTGAGTAAGAAAAGACTGGAGTCTTGGAGATCCATCGAGACTAAGGCATTTTATTTTAGGTATAAGTCCATTTGTCAATAAGCATCTATTAAAAGCTTTCTATGTGCCAGGTACTGTGTTATTAGCTAGGGATAAAAAGAAAGGCAAAAAGACAGTGCTTGTCCCTGAGGAGCTCACAATCTAATGGGGGAAGACCACATGCAAGCAACTATGTATGAACTAATTATATACAGGATAAATGGGAAATAAACAATAGAGGGGAGGCATGAGAATTATGAGGGTTTGGGAAAATCTTTAAGGAAGACACGGAAGCCAGTATTCAGAACTGAAGAGGGAAAACCTTACATAATTGATGGCAGACAGCCAGTGAAAATACCTGGAATCAGGAGATGGAGTGTCATTCAAGGAACAGTGAGAAGATTGAAGTCACTGGGTCAAAGGATAGGTCAAAGGGAGTAAATTTTAAGAAGACTGGAAAGGTAGGGGAGAGAGAGTAGGCAATGAAAGTCTTTGAATACTAAGCAGATTCTGGAGGCGATGGAGAACTACAGGTGTATATTGAGAAGGGAGGTAACATGGTTAATCCTGTACTTTATTTTGGAGGCTGAATGAAGGACAGTCCAAAGTGGAGAGAAGCTTGTGGCAGAGTGACCAACCAGTAGGAGTGAGGTAATAAAGGCCTTACTAGGGAGGTGGTAGTGTCAGAGGGCAGAAGATGGCCTTTTGGAGAGATGTAGCAAAGGTGAAACCAACAGTCCTTAACAATAAAATAGATATGAGGGTGAGAGATAGTGAAGAGTAAAGACAACATCTAGGGTGTGAGGAGAAAACAGGACTGAATTGGGCTTGTGGCAATGAGAATGGAAAAAAAAAGAGACCAATACTTTATGCACAGGAAGGTCAAATTAATGTCTATTGATTTACTATTATTCATACTTTGTCTAGTTTCCCTGGTGCAAAGTCTGGGTACTGAATCCATAATGCAAACTGAAAAGCATTGACAAGAAGCATGAGCCATTGTAGCCAGGTTTGATTGGGGAGTGGAGGGGATGAGAGGAGAGAGAACAGAACTCCAGAAGAAAAATGTGTCACTCCCAAAAGATCTCAAATCTCAGAAAAAAGCATTCCAAGCTTCATAGAAAGCTAGATAGTTCTTCATTTTGTCCCTTTTGAGTTTTTACATGCTATGACTATGACTTTATATGTAGATTTCTTAATCAACTGAAGACTATACCAAGATATGTGCAGTCTCAGCTGTTAAATCACACATTTATTACAATTTTGACAGCATTATTATATTGCCTTCAATTCCCCCCAGCTGTGTTGGATAGCAATTATTTCATCTTTGTTTTCCTCTTTAGGATCTCAGAGAGCAATAATGTCCCTTTTGTAACTGTGGGGTAATGTACTAACCCCTACCCAAATTCAATGTTCAGATACGACAATTGCACAATCAATAAGAATTAGCAAACAACTTACATCCTCACACACGTACTGTTCAATCCAGGGACACAATCATCCCTGAGGATTCCATCTCCTGACTCCAGGACATTTTTTCTGGTTGTCCCCCATACATGCCATACTCTCCCTACTCACATCCAAATCCCAGCTTCCCTGGCTATCTTTGAGTCCTAGATAAAATCCCACCTTCTAGAGGAAACCTGTCCCAATCCCTCTTCATTCTACTGCCTTCCTTCTGTTGATTACTTTCAATTTCTCCTGCACATAGATTGTTTGTACATAGTTCTTCGCACGTTGTCTCCTCCATTAGATTGTTAGATCTTCAATAGCAGGGATAATCTTTTACTTTTCTTTGTATCTCCAGCCCCAATCACAGTGCATAGAATGTGGTAGGTGCTTAAAAATATTCGTTGACTAACAGGCATTCTGTTAGGTGCTGGGGTTCCAAGATGATCAACACATTTTCTTATCCTAATAGAAATGTGGAGAAGATTTTAAAATATCCTAGTTACTGTCTAATACCTCAACTAGGTAAATCATGCTAATTGAGCCCTTCCTTTGATTCCTATATTTAATATAGTCCTGCATTTCCCATGTTCTACAGTCGATCTTTTGTTTTCCTTAACAACATCCTTGGAGTTTAAATATTACTTATAATATGAATGCTGCTTTCACTACTCACAATGGTATTTGTTAACAATATGAGTAATTGTCTCTTGAGGTTTCACAAAGCGTAATAAAAGGACCTGCAGGCTTCCTTATGTCCGTGGAGAATGCACACTCTTTAAGGACGAGTTGCACACATGTTTGGAAACTGACTTCAGAGTTACTATGTGATCAACAGGGACCAGGGAGAGTAACTCTAAGCATGTTCTATGACATGGCCTTCAGTCAGTCACTAGCATTTTGTTTTTGACCTTAGTCCTAGCTACCAACCCTTAGACCATCACTCCCAGAAAGATCCTGGGCCAGATTGCTATAATGTTGAAGGAAAACTCAAGAGCATCTGCCAAATCTACTACAAATCTACTACAGTAAAATTTCAAAAAGAGCATGACAAACCGGTATTGTCTCTTACCCTGTTACTATGAAATGAAAACCGAGGCAAACATTTAGTCTATGACCTTGAACAGAACCCTCTCGGGGTAGAGAAGATAAAAATATAAACACGATACTTACATGCTGTTGTCACTGAGGCAGTGCTCCCATCCTAGGCCAGTTTCAAAACTTAAAATTCCAGCTAGAGTCATTTCTTTGGACTAAGAGACTGTCCTCAAAAGACAACTATTGAAATGAAAATACGTCTCCTGGGTAGAAAAGGCATTCAAACACCTCGTACTCATTTTGGTGTTTCTAAAAATGTGTCAGTTCTCCAGTAGAGTTCAGGGCTCAGAGGGAATTGGAAATTGTATATGTAGGCTCTGATGGTGACAGGGGAGTAAGACATATTCAGAGCACGTGGCACCACCCTGGAAGGCCCCCTGTCCCAAGACCCAGAATAGCCTAAAGGCAGTAGGAAGGTAATGGGGAGAAGGCAAAAGAGAGGAGTGTTTACAAGAAATAGGGGTGAGCACAGGAGACAAATTTTTCCTATTTCATCATTTTGCCTAGAGCTAGCCCTGCAGGGAGCAGATGACATTCCTGAACATTTTGGCTCAATCTGTGCTTTTTTTCCCCCAATGTATTTGACTTTCCACTTATAGGCAGTCTTAAATTTATAAACAGGTTATGTTGTGCTGTGTATCAAAAATCTGTTGGTTGTTTGGAACTCAGATGAGAGTTTTCTAAAGAAATGATGTCATAAATGATGGTTAGTTTCCCAAGTTGGCACACAAAAGACTATTTAATTCTGTTCCATGGGAGACAGGGGATCTGGACCTGTGATTTCATGGCTATAAGAAACTCCTGGTGTGAAAATGTGATGCACACATTCAGATCTTTTCATAACATATAATCTATCTTAGAGAGCTGCTTGGGGGCACTGAGCTAAGTGACTTTGCCCTAGTTATGGTAGGAATGATTTTAACCTAGACCTCCCTAATCAGGAGTCAAGAAGCCAGCTCCAATGTACTACACTGAATCTCATTTAATTTTCAAGGGGAAAATGGTAGAAAACAACAGTACTGCGATATTAATAATTTTTAAACAGAATACAATATAACTGAATAAAAATAATTTTTATTTATTGTTAATGCTAGCACTGTGACATCTCAATTCATTAACCTCCTCATTTCTGATGCCCTCCATCTCTACCTCATTGGAGTTATAGACAGTATAGTCATGTCATAGATGTCAATTCAACCACATTGAGAATATTGAATTCTGAAATTCCAATTGATTTGCCCCCATCTCTAGGCACTGCTCAGGAATCCCTTGCCTATCTGTCCATGTCACCATTAGATCCTCCTCTCCTGCTCCTGGGCTATTAAGCATTGTGAGAGAATCAAGTTTATTTTGCTCACTATAAATTTACAAAGCGTAACTTCAGAATGGAACAGGATGAGGAGAGTGGGCTGGATGGCCTTTGAAAAACTGCAAAGTTCTTTTAATGCCCCTCCACACCCCTTTGAAACAAAGACCCATATTTTTAATACCAATATTCTTCCGGCGACAGTGTAGGGCTGCAAATTATGGGACACTACAATCTCTCAAGTATTTAAAGTGTTTGACTGTACAGGGGGCAGTAGGGAGGTGGGTGATAGGCATAAGCAAGTGTGAAAGCCACAACATAAAAGGAATTATAATAGAAACAGTGTAAATACCATCAAAGAAGTATATGACCTGAAAAGAGAGGCTTGTTATTTCACAAGAGTGAAGGATAACCAATACACAGGTGGCAGGTGGCACTGGATCCTTGACAATAATAAGAAAATCCAGCGACTTTACACTTGATCTGTTTCCCTTGAATGACTGATTGATTTGATTGATTGATAGACCTCAAATTTAGGCTAATGCTTTTCTTGGATTTATTGTTTCAATATAGCTGCTGTCCACATCTAGTTCACCCTTGTTCACACCTACTTCACACTTAGCTTAAGTGGGATGGGGTAACTGATGAAATGGAGCTGTAATCATCTGATACAGATACTGGGGCTAAGTACAGTAGGGTGACTAATTTATTTACAACTGTTATTTGTGTTGTGTGCCTCCTCTAGACTAAGAGCTCCATGAATGCAAGGGCCATTTCATATTTAATCTCTGAAAGTACCCTACTGCTTAGCATAGTGCTCTGTGTAAGGTAAGTGCTTAATAAATGGAACTGGTTCTTTATTGTATCTAATTAAAAACTTAAAACCCATTTAAGAGGTTGTCAAATCCTATTTCTAGCTTCACAAGCCCTGGTGCTTCAATCATCTTCTCTCTACTCATAGAGCTACCACACACTATAGTATTCCACCTCTCCATCTCTCACCTGGACTATCCAAAGAGCCTCCTTTTGGGAGTTTCTGCCTTAAGGACCTCCCTAACTCAATCTGTCCTCTGCTCATTTACCAAAATGATTTTGCTAAAGCACAGGACTAATTATATCACTTCCCTGCTCTGAAAACTCTAGTAGCTCCCTACTGTCTCTAGAATCAAGTGGAAATACCTTTATTTGACATTTGGATCAATATCTTTAAGACCTAGTCCCTTCGTACCTTTTTCAAACTTCAAACACATTATTTTCCTCCTCTCACCCTGTGATCCCATCATTCTGATACTCATCCTATCCTGCACACATTATACACCATCTCCCTTCTCTGTCTGTGCCTTTGTACTGTCTGTTTCCTGTGATTGCATGTACTCCAATGAATCAAACAATTGATGAACATTATTAATCACCTACAATGTTCCAATCACTGTGCTAAGCTGTAGGAATACAAAAAGAGTCAAAAGACAGTCCCTGCCCTCCAGGAGCTTACAGTCTAATAGAGGAGACAACATACAAATAGCTAATAACCATAAATAATATGAAGCATAAATAGGAAATGATTAATAGAGGGAAGGTACTAAAATTAAGATGAACATGGGAAGGCATCCAGTAAAATATGGAATTTTACTCCCTTTTATCCCCTCCATAAGCAATCTGTTGCCACAGCCTGTCAATTTCACCCTTGCAACTTCTCTGCAATATGCCCCCTTCTTTCCTCTGGCACTACACACCACTCTGGTACAGGCCCTCATCACTTCACATCTGGATTATTACAGTAATAACGTACTGCCTGCCTGAAGTCTCTCCTCACCTTTACTCTATTCTTTATTCAGCCAGTACAGTGATTTTCCTAATATTCTCATCATGTCATACACACACACACACACACACACACACACACACACACACACTCCCCAATCAATAAACTCCAGTGACTTCCTGTTGCCTCCAGGATCAAATATAGAATGTCCAATTTGATATTCAAAGTCCTTCATAACCTAGCCTAGTCCTACCTTTCCAATCTTTTTATACCTTATTCCCTGCCAGGTATGTTTTAATCTGATGACACTGGCATCCTGGCTGTTCCCAAACAAGACACTCCATCTCTAGGCTCCTGGCATTTTCTTGGACTATCCCACATACTTGGAATACTCAACTTCCAACTAAAATCCTATCTTTTACTGGAAATCTTCCCTAACTTCTCTAACTTCTAGTGCCTTCCCTCTATCAATTAGTCCTTATTCATCCTGTATATAGCTTGTTTGTATATATTTGTTTGCAGATTGTCTCTCCCATTAGACTGTGAGCTCTATGAGGTCAGGGATTGTCTTTTCTCATTTTGTGTACCCTTAGCATAGTACCTGGTACATAGTAAATGTTTAGTAAATGTTTACTGATTAATTGATTTACTGACTTAAAGGAAGCCAGGAAGGTCAATAGGAGAGAACATTCTAGGCACAGGGGATAGCGAGAAAAAATGCCAGGAGCCCAAAAATGGAATTCAAGGAATGGGCAGAAGGTCAGGGTCACTGGATCTAAGAACATTTATTGTGGAGTAAGGTATAAGAAGATTAGAAAAATAGGAAAAGACCATTTTTTTTGCTTTGCAAAAAGAGCATTCTGTACTTAATTCTGGAAGCAACAGGGAGCTACTGGAGTTTTTTGAGTGTGTGTGGAGGGGGAGTTGACATGAGTGGATCTGCACTTTAGACTATTTAGCCTTTTACCAATCATCCCAAGTTGTTAATATACTCATCTCAAATCTCCAATATATTAATTTTCACATATTTCCTATATACTCTATGCACATACATTTATATATGTGCATGTTGTTTCTTCCAATAGAATGTAAACTCCTTGAGGACAGCTCATTTTTCTCCTGGTATTCCCAGAACTTAGCTCAGTGCCTTGTACTTAGTAAAGTCTTAAGAAGGCTTGTTTGAAACTCATAAACTATTGAGTCAGAGGACCTAGCTTCCAATCCTATCTCTGATGCTTAATACCTATATAACTTTGGGCAATCAGTCAGTCAGTTAGCAACCATTTATGAAGTGCCTACTATGTGACAGGACCTGTGTTAAGTACTGAACATACAAAGAAAGGTAAAAGATAGTCCCTGTTCTCTTGGAGCTCCTGGTCTAATGGGAGAGACAACATGCAAACAGTTTTGTACAAACAGGCTATATACTGGACAAATTAAAAATAATCACCAGAGAGGAACCACTACAATTTTGGGGCATCAGAAAGTCATTTAATCTTCCCGGGCTTTATTGTAGCGATCTCTAAAATTGACTAGATGACCTGTGAGATTTCTCCTCCAGTTCTGGATCTCCAGATTCAATAAGTGATCTTTTGACACAGGGGTATAGGGTTATAAGATCATAGATTTAGAGTTAAGGAGGGACCTCAGAGACCATCTAGTCATAATCTCTCATTTTACAAGCCCACAGAGGTTAAGGTGTTTGCCCAAGCTCACATGAAAAACAAAGCAGGATTTGAACTCAGTTTCTTTGCTTCCATGAGCCAGTGCTTTTCTTACTGTCTCATGATCCCTCCTAATTATCTCTTACTCTGGTCTTGTGCTTATCAGCCATAATAGTAGTGTTGTTTTTGTTTATAACTCAGAGATGAACCAGAGAAAGAGAAGACAGAGAAAGAGAAAAGGGTCAAGAATTTTTCCTGAGATAAGGAAGCTAACATTGGAGAGGAGAAAAGAGTTAAAAATATTTTTAAAAGATATGTTAGATATAGTATGAAATAGAATTGACTATAATATGAGTAAAGTAAGACAAAAAGGTGGAGATCATCTTTCCCTTAAGGGCAAAGAAAGAAGGTGATGGGGAGAGAGTTTGAGTCAGACAACATAAGTCACTACTAGCCTAGCACAGCCTGGTTGCTGCCTGAAGCTAGGGAGTGATGGTGCTTTGAAATTTCTTGAAGTGGGAGACTGGATTCGGGGAACAGAGAAGTAATGAGTTGACACATTGAAGAGATGAATAAGTCAGTTCTAATCTAGGAAGCATCTGTCTCTGTTGTTTAGGAAGAACAATAAAGTGATGCTAATATTTAAATTTTAAAGGAATTTAAATTTTTTTAATTAATTAAATTAATACTTAAATTTAAAAGGAATAAATGTAAAATACTGCATTTTAGTTTCCAAAAATAAATTATATAAGTTTAGCATATCCTGGTATGTATTGGAACTCTGAAAGGAGATTCCATATGAAAAAAAGATGTTTGTAACTTCAGATTAGAGTAATGGTATGAAGACACAGTCAAAAAAGTTAATATGATTCTTAAGATAGATTATCAGAAGTATGGTGAATGAAACAAGGGAAGCAATAATCCTGTTTTACTATGCTCTGGCCAGACCACAACCAGAGTATTATTTTTATTTCTAGGTGCCATTTTTTGGAAGGACACCAATAAGCTGATACATATCTAAAGAATGATCACTAAGATGCTTGAAAGGATTAAGGACCATCTCATATGAAGACTGGTTGTAAAAACTGATGATATTTCTCCGGACTTTAGGGAAGGCAGAGGGGAGATGAGCACTGTCTTCAAATATTTAAAGAACCGTCAGTCATATGAGAAAAGTATTAGACTTTTTCTGGCAGAAGCAAAGTGCTAAATAAGGAGCAATACATAGAAGTAACACAGAAGCAAATTTCACCTACAGATAAAGAAAAACTTCCTAATGATTAGACCAACCAAAACTGTAATGGTCATCTCCATGAATATTGTCTTCACCAAACATGCTGGGAAAGCTAACATCAGGATCCTTCCAATTGAAGTTGAGTGACTAAATATCAGAAATGTTACAGGTAGAATAAATTCATTGACTAGTGGTTGGACATCTGACATCTTACAATTCTGATATTCACGTCAATTATTAATCACTGGGCATAAACTAACCAGGAATGGAAAGATGGTGGTACTGGGGGATTGGGAGAAACTATAAAGAAATTTAAAAGTGTTTAAGGGCTGTTTGTATGTGTGGTGAAACATTACTTTATGAGACCTTTTAAAGCTGTATTGTATTAAACCTAGCTGTAAATGACAGTATATGTTTTTATAGGAGGGGCAGATAAGTAAAGGGGGAGGCTTGGTCTTCAAATATAGAAACAAATTCTCTTTAGGTAGGGATTGCTTCCTTATGCCTCTGAATGCAAATTAAACCATTCTTCAGGCTTGTTTTCTGTATTGGAGTATTTTTTTTCTATTATTCAATATATGTTTGTGTTTACAAGTTTGGCTTGTATTTCAATTGGCTATGGAAATTTCTATGATTATCCCCATTCTGTAAAGTTTTATTTTTCTCAAATTATCCAGTTCCATATGGTTTCTTGAATGCATTCCCTTCTGATTCAGTGTTTGGTATACTGGAAAAACTAAGGATTTTATTTATAGACAGTAAGATCTACTGTTGGGCCCTGAGGGGCTGGAGCACTATGGCCACTTGCTCTCAAGTCTATACTAGACATATCTCCTGAAAGGGTTCAGTCCCAGCCTGACCTCTAAAGAAAGGGAGGTCACTCCTTTTTCTCACATGCTTCAGCTTGTTACATCCAAACAACTCCTACTCTATGTCTTCTATCAATCCAAGACAGAGTCTTCTGGAACCATCTTGCTGGTATTCATCATCTCTAAGAAGTTCTGGAATTGTTGTCTGGACTCCTCTTATTGTCAGTTAGCTCTGGACAAAGGACCCAGGAACTCAGAACCTCTTGAATTCACAAGGGGTCCTCAAGCCTGGACATGTTCATCAGAGAACAGTGCTAATTGACCCAAGATTAGGAAATCACAAACACTGAAGCAAGGGAGGATCAGACTCACTAAGCAGTCAGCTTCTATCTGCTTATGGTAGCCATCAGCCCAAAGTAGAAGACAGAAGGAACTACCCTCTTCCCCTTCTGTGCCCCAAGTCCCAAAACTACATCTGGATGTCACCTGGAGAGTGTAAAAAAGAGACTTGAGCTGAGTCACTCTCTTTTATAAAGGTTCACTGAGTAATGGCTCTTCCTAATCAGTGACCAACAAAGCAATAGATGCTTTGTCATCTCAAAAGGCTGAAAAAAAAAAGTGCCGAGTTAATAAAGGCCAGTAGGGATCAAGGAAAAAAGTTCAACCTCCACAGAGGACCAACCGAATCATTGCTGAGTTAGGCATATGTAGTTGGACTAATCAATCGCAGGAAGTTTAGCTTTGCATGTGCCCTATTCAATCTCCCCTACCCCAACCTTAAATTTACACACACACACACACACACACACACACACACACACACACACACTTAAAAATGAATTCATATAGGTATATATAGTGTCTATTCATAAATATGCATTAAATAGTTACATATACTACGTATTTCAGAGATTCATCTATGTAAAATAAATTTAAACTGAAAGGGAAGCAGAAATATTCAATGCTGAAAATCCCATTTTTCCTACCATGTCATACTTCCTAATTTTGACAGTTTTAAGAAGAGAAGTGTTGTGCATTAAAAGGGAGTAGGTTTATTTTATGCTTCTCGGATATATTTCTGTCAGAAATTGAAAACACACAATTTTCTCCAGAATTTACAATTCATACTGTGCTCATTATCTTTCTTTCTTCTATAATGTAACATGGCTACATGAGTTTATAGTACATTTAAAAAAACTTACCTAAGAAAACCTCCTTCAGAGCTAACGGGGTTAAAACTTTCAAAGTTTCAAAAGAAAATTGTGTCTACCTCTCCTCCCCTGGGGTTGTGAAATTAGTTGGGGAATTTTAAAAGGGGGGAGCCTTTTCATATCAAAGTAGAAGATGATTAGAACCCCCATTGTTTTATTTTTAAGGGTATAAAAGCTCAAAGGTTGGCTAATACAAGACCTCTCTAGTGTTTCTCCTTTCATTGTTAATTATGCTTAAAGAAAGCTAATTTCTTTTCTGTCTGTCAACATTTCTTCTGCTTCTTGTCCTTTCAAATAAGGTGAATGCAGAACAGAAATGGTTTGAACATTGAAATGTTTCCACGATCTGTGCTCATTTGACTGTTCCTCTCTTAGATTGTGGGGGAGGCACATACAAATAAAACATGGTCTATTTTAAACTAATATAGTTAAGCCATCCAAAGAAGAAAGAGTAGCAAGTACTGTTATTGGGGATGATTACTGGAAAGGATAGAGGAATGATCATTTGAACAAAACTACTTCACCTTCATTCATTTTCTTTTTACCTCCCGGTAATTAAAACTTTTCTAACCTCTACTATACTGAATCATACTTCAAAATTAAAAACAAATGAATCATACTTGTTTGGAATGATGGCTCCTTTATAAAAGATATAATAAATAATAATAACTAACATTTATACAGTGCCTATTATGTGCCAGGTACTGTGATAAGTAAGAACTTAATAATAGTTGTCTCATTTGATCCTTACAACGCTAGGAGGTAAGTTCTCTTATTATCTCCTTATAGACGAGTCAGTCAGACACTTTCTAGGTCATCCATGGCAGCCCCCAAAATGAACTGAACTGTTCAAAGTTACCCAGATAATAAGTAGCTGACACAATTTCAATCCAAGTCTTCTGATTCCAAACACAACATTCCTTCCATGATATCACTCTATATTCTGTGATAACTTGAGAGATGGATGGAATTATAACTAGCAATTTTGTGCTTTAAAGCACGCTATTAAGGTTGTGGTCAGAGCCTAGGAAAGATCTGCCAAACGGCAGCCTCCTAAAGGGTGGAAGAAAGAAGTACCAACGTTCTGATTACTTTTCATTTGAAAATAATTATACTTTGTTGTTGTTGTGGTACAGTCTTGTCTGACTCTGAGACCTCTTTTAGTTCGTTTGTTTATTTGTTTTGGCAAAGATTACTGCAATGGTTTGTCATTTCCTTCTTCAACTCATTTGTACAGATGAGGAACTGAGGCCAATAGGATTAAGTGACTTGCCCAGGGTCACACAGCTAGTAAGTATCTGAGATCAAATTTGAACTCAGGTCTTCCTGACTCCAGACCAAGCACTCTATCTATCTATTGTGCCACCTAGATGCTCTTATCTTTGCTAATCAGGTGCTTAAATCAAGTCTTTCTATGCTGATATAAGACTACAAGTGCTTTAAACCAGTTCTTAACCTGAGATCTATGGTTTTTTTTTTTTATGACTGTATTTAAATAAAATTAATTGATTCTCTTTGTAATTCTATATACCTTATTTTTTATATATATTTATATATTTAAAAACATTATTCTAAGAAGGGGTCCACAAGCCTCCCCAGACTTCCCAAAGGGATCCTTGGCAAAAGAAAAGTTAAAAGTCCCTGCTCTAAATTATTGATCTTAAAGATCAAATTTGGGTTTCAATCTTTGTTTAGGTTTTGGTTTTGGTGTTTTGGCTGCTGCATTACATAGCTGACTCAGTCAACTAAAACTTCTACATTTTAGGGTGAGAGGTCCTGCTCACCCACCCTATTCCTGGAGGCAATTTTCTGGTCTAATTAACTTAAACTTAACTTCCTGCATTCAGTTCATGTCCCTTATAAAAGCAAACAAATATGGGAAATCAAACATTGAGGTGGGTCAATCTAAGGCAGGACTGATTATATATTATCCTTGGAAGAAAGAGAAG